>NC_092112.1:48100306-48305306 GCF_045679555.1 Salvelinus alpinus
TTCCAAAATGAACCCCTCTTTTGAAAAGGCTTCTTCAAAGCACCCCTTAAGTCTACAAGGTTCAAAAACAAACAGATGACAGTGTATAGGTTATTTTATTAACCTTACGTTTTTTTTTTTTTTTTACCTTATATTATACTAAAGGATCCTACAGGAACCTTAAGGTTGGTTTTTAACCTTAAATTATCCTGAAGGATCCTCCAGGAACCTTTTACTTTTACAGTGTAGTTGCCTCCTTGAGCCTTCTGCGAGTTTGTTTCACGTCTCAGGCTGCGAGATGGAGATGTTAGCCATTTGAGAGTGGTGAATGTGATGCTAAAATAGAAAATCCAGGAGGAAAATCAGAAGGACTCAGGTGAACATAACGAACAAACCACTGTTCATGATTCCACTCATTCTGAGCTTTAATCAACACCGGAAGCAATATTTAGATGTTTACCCATAATAGATTTTCTTTGTTATGTACAAAACATATACACTGACTATACAAAACATTACGAACATATGCTATTACCATGGCATAGACTGACCAGGTGAATCCAGGTGAAAGCGACAATCCATATTGATGTCACTTGTTAAATCCACTTCAAATCAATGTAGATGACGGGGAGAAGACAGGTTAAAGAATCATTTTTAAGCCTTGAGACAATTGAGACGGATTGTGTATGTGTGCCATTCAGAGGGTTAATGGGCAAGACAAAAAATGTAAGCTCCTTTGAACAGGGTATGGCAATAGGTGCCAAGTGCCCTGGTTTGTGTAAAGAATTGCAACGCTGCTGGGTTTTTCACGCCAAACAGTTTCCCGCCTATATCACGAATGGTCCACCACCAAAAGGACATCCAGCCAACTTGACACAACTGTGGGAAACATTGGACATGCATCCCTGTGGAACACTTTCGACACCTTGTAGAGTCCATTTCTTGACGAATTGAGGCTGTTCTGAGGGCAACTCTATATTAGGAAGGTGTTCCTAATGTTTGGTACACTCAGTGTGTATTTTGTTATAGTCTTTATTTATTTTAATTTTTCTCATTTATTGAGGTTCGGATCTCGGTGTCCTTATATGCAGTTACGGCCATAATACTAGAATACTACATAAACTGCATACTCATTTCGGTGTGTAATGGTAGTTTGTATGCAAAATATTATTAATGTAACTCAAATAATATTTTCATAAAGCACAAAAAGTTGTACTTTGTTGCTCGGTCTCCCCTATTACAAAGTTAGCAGTAGGCCTATGACAAATCGGGTTTAGGGTCATTAAATATTCTGTGGATGATGGACGGGTGGGTGGCGGCGGGCTGAATAAAGAGAAAACAACAGCCTACCTTAAAACAGCCATTAATGTATAATTATTGTGCAATTTACATGTATAGGCTACATTGAGGATTTTCTTTCATTATTTTAGGCTATATGGCATTTGTGCTTAAGCCTAAACTTTAGGGCCATAACCAGTGGCGACACGTCATTCCAAAAAAAGAAAATCAAAAAAAAAAAAGAGCCTTGCCTGTTCTGCATGTAATTTTGACATTAATACAAGTCACATATCAGTTTGCAAACAATGTAAAAAAAATGATACACTACCGTTCAAAAGTTTGGGGTCACTTAGAAATGTCCTTGTTTTTGAAAGAAAAGCACATTTCTTGTCCATTAAAATCCATCAAATTGATCAGAAATACAGTGTAGACAATGTTAATGTTGTAAATGACTATTGTAGCTGGAAACAGCTGATTTTTTATGGAATATCAACATAAGCGTACAGAGGCCCATTATCAGCAACCATCACTCCTGTGTTCCAATGGCACATTGTGTTAGCTAGAAACAGATGCCTCACAAGTCCTCAACTGGCAGCTTCATTAAATAGTACCCGCAAAACACCAGTTTCAACGTCAACAGTGAAGAGGCGACTCCAGTGAAGAGGCGACTCCGGGATACTGGCCTTCTAGGCAGAGTTGCAAAGAAAAAGCCATATCTCAGAATGGCCAATAATAAGAAAAGATTAAGGTGGGCAAAAGAACACAGACACTGGACAGAGGAACTCTGCCTAGAAGGCCAGCATCCCGGAGTTGCCTCTTCACAGTTGACGTTGAGACTAGTGTTTTGCGGGTACTATTTAATGAAGCTGCCAGTTGAGGACTTGTGAGGCGTCTGTTTCTCAAACTGGACACTCTAATGTACTTGTCCTCTTGCTCAGTTGTGCACCGGTGCCTCCCACTCCTCTTTCTATTCTGGTTAGAAACAGTTTGCGCTGTTCTGTGAAGGGAGTAGTACACACCGTTGTACAAGATCTTCAGTTTCGTGGCAATTTCTCGCATGGAATACCCTTAATTTCTCAGAACAAGAATAGACTGACGAGTTTCAGAAGAAAGGTCTTTGTTTCTGGCCATTTTAAGCCTGTAGTCGAACCCACAAATGCTGATTTTATTTATTTATAAAAAATAAAAAATCCTAACAGGAAGCGTTATGATTGGATGCAGGCCTATAACAGTCATGGATGGATATCGAATGTACAATCATGTATTGGTTTGAAATGTTCTTGGATACCATTTATGTTTCCATATAGTGGTTGATGTATTAGTGTGTATTATTTAGTCATTAAGGGTGGATTGTTAAAGTAATTTAAATGTTGAAAGATAATGATGAAATAATTCCCACTCTGAAACCTTATAACTGTATGAAATTGATTAGAATCATCCATTTATTATCTGATGGGTTTGTTTAGGTTTAGTCAGTAAAAGTATAATTAATGAGGTGTGTAGTTTTAGTCAGAATTAGGGTAAAACAATATAAACTGTACAATATGTCTCTAAAGTGTCTTAGCAAGATTCGGTGCCGACCTTGGCTAGGGGCCACTGAGAAATTTGGGAAAGGACAGGGAGTGATTCTCACGGCCCCTAATCTTTGTCGGCTGGGTAGCAGGACAGTGTGTGCGTAGGATACCTACTGTTTGTGTGCAAATGTATGTGCGTATGAATTGTGTTTGTGTGCAAGAGTATGTGCGTAAGGAGCTAGTATAAAATGAATGGTTTTGTACAACTAACCAGCGCTCTCGTAAATATCGTAGCTGGGCCTCGGTCTGATTCATTTCAACCAGTTTCTTACAAATCCTGGGTTTCAGACTGAGTATTTAATTGAATTGGGTTTATGAACATTGAGAACATAATTCTCGTGACAATTTTACCTTTATTTAACCAGGTAGGCTAGTTGAGAACAAGTTCTCATTTGCAACTGCGACCTGGCCAAGATAAAGCATAGCAATTCGACACATACAACAACACAGAGTTACACATGGAATAAACAAAACATACAGTCAATAATACAGTAGAAAAATAAGTCTATATACAATGTGAGCAAATGAGGTGAGATAAGGGAGGTAAAGGCAAAAAAGGCCCCATGGTGGCGAGCTCAATACAATATAGCAAGTAAAACACTGTAATGGTAGATTTTCAGTGGAGGAATGTGCAAAGTAGAAATAGAAATAATGGGGTGCAAAGGAGCAAAATAAATAAATAAATACAGTAGGGGAAGAGGTAGTTGTTTGGGCTAAATTATAGATGGGCTTTGTACAGGTGCAGTAATCTGTGAGCTGCTCTGACAGCTGGTGCTTAAAGCTAGCGAGGGAGATAAGTGTTTCCAGCTTCAGAGATTTTTGCAGTTCGTTACAGTCATTGGCAGCAGAGAACTGGAAGGAAAGACGACCAAAGGAGGAATTGGCTTTGGGGGTGACCAGTGAGATATACCTGCTGGAGCGCGTGCTACGTGTGGGTGCTGCTATGGTGACCAGTGAGCTGAGATAAGGCAGGGCTTTACCTAGCAGAGACTTGTAGATAACCTGTAGCCAGTGGGTTTGGCGACGAGTATGAAGCGAGGGCCAACCAACGAGAGCGTACAGGTCGCAATGGTGGGTAGTGTATGGGGCTTTGGTGACAAAACGGATGGCACTGTGATAGACTGCATCCAGTTTGTTGAGTAGAGTGTTGGAGGCTATTTTATAGATGACATCACCGAAGTCGAGGATCGGTAGGATGGTCAGTTTTACAAGGGTATGTTTGGCAGCATGAGTGAAGGATGCTTTGTTGCGATATAGGAAGCCGATTCTAGATTTAATTTTGGATTGGAGATGCTTAATGTGAGTCTGGAAGGAGAGTTTACAGTCTAACCAGACCCCTAGGTATTTGTAGTTGTCCACGTATTCTAAGTCAGAGCCGTCCAGAGTGGTGATGCTGGATGGGCGAGCAGGTGTGGGCAGTGATCGGTTGAATAGCATGCATTTAGTTTTACTTGCGTTTAAGAGCAGTTGGAGGCCACGGAATGAGAGTTGTATGGCATTGAAGCTCGTCTGGAGGTTAGTTAACACAGTGTCCAAAGAGGGGCCAGAAGTATACAGAATGGTGTCGTCTGCGTAGAGGTGTATCAGAGAATCACCAGCAGCAAGAGCAACATCATTGATGTATACAGAGAAGAGAGTCAGCCCGAGGATTGAACCCTGTGGCACCCCCATAGAGTGCCAGAGGTCCGGACAACAGGCCCTCCGATTTGACACACTGAACTCTATCAGAGAAGTAGTTGGTAAACCAGGCAAGGCAATCATTTGAGAAACCAAGGCTCCAGATACTCAACTAGTCTAATGAAGACCAGTTGTATTGCTTCTTTAATCAGCACGACAGTTTTCAGCTGTGCTAACATAATTGCAAAAGGTTTTTATAATGATCAATTAGCCTTTTAAAATTATAAACTTGGATTAGCTAACACAATGTGCCATTGGAACACAGGAGTGATGGTTGCTGATAATGGGCCTCTATACGCCTATGTAGATATTCCATAAAAAATCTGCCGTTTTCAGCTACAATAGTCATTTACAACATTAACAATGTCTACAGTGTATTTCGGATCAATTTGATGTTATTTTAATGGACAAAAAATGTGCTTTCTTTCAAAAACAAGGACATTTCTAAGTGACCCCAAACTTTTGAACAGTAGTGTATATATCATTGAGTTAATAAAGCCGCATGCAAACATGGTTTCTTTTTTGTTTTCTTGAGTAAGGCAGTTCCAAAATGCAGCTGTTACAGCCTAGCTCAGTGCTGTCTGTGGTGGTGGGGCAAGCCAGCAGAAAATAGGAGCGTTGCGCCGTGATTGGGTCAGTGTTCTGTCACTCATGGGGACAATACGTCACCGCCAAGTCTAAGTCTTACTAAGGCTAGACATAAAACATTCTAGCCCTTTGGCTGCAGCCATAGAGTTACATTAGAAGTGCCCTTCCAAGAAGACTCAAGGTCATTGGCCACAGATAAAATGATGTCAAATCACGTTATATATACAGTAGCTTTGATTGGACTGATCATGTCAACATCTTACTTTCAAAATCTTAACTAGCAGTCATCATCATGAATCAAGTCGACACTCTACCGGCAAATTATTTTGAATCCTTGTCTTATGAAGAGAAATTACAGATAAAACGTATCGGTACTCATCGACCATTGGACATAAACATTACACAACAAGTTGGAAATCGCAAATTAAACAATGAGTGGTTTGGAAGGAATCGATGACAGTGGCTAACTGCAAGCATTGCAACTGGAAAGTAGGGAATAAACGAGCTCAGAATGGGAAAATACGTTTTGAACGGTCATCCAACTTTCTCTTTCTTTGATGACAAAATTTGCCCACGAAGGACCTCCGCCCCACCTTTCTGTTCAAATGAGCACATCACAAGGTGAGTCAAAAAAATGTCTTACTTGCTGCTGCATAAATTATGTAATATGCCAGGGAGATATGTGTACTGTAGCTAAGAAAGTAATAGTAAGTGTATGTTGTGTAGTAAACTGTTAGTAGCCCATGTGCCTCACTCTAATAATTTGGTATATTTTCACCTCTTAATTTCACCTACTGTTCTGACTCGGTGGTGCAGATGTAGCCTATAACCTGTTTTTGAGAAATGTAATCATCTAATATTGTAAGTGCTTTCATTGTCTGCTTATATGCCCCCTTTGTTTATCTTACGGTTCTGACTTGGTGTACAGGGAGAACACTGTAAGAACGGTCAATGTTCTGAATTCTGTTGCAAGATCGAATCCCTGAGCTGACAAGGAAAAAATCTGGCGTTCTGCCACTGAACAAGGCAGTTAACCCACTGTTCCTAGGCCATCATTGAAAATAAGAATTTGTTCTTAATTGACTTGCCTAGTTAAATAAAGGTAAAAAAAAAAAAAGTTTTATATTGACTACGTCCGTCCTGGCTCGCTCATTAATGTCTTAATCAAAATGACGGATTGCCTCTTATCACCTTGTCTTCCCCTTATTCCATAGTTTGTACATCTCAATTGTCAGTAGACACCACATTTGTTAAAACAAATCGTCATTAACTTTTTCTGCCCGTTCCCAAAAGCATTTGACGTGTAGACTATTTGGGCGTATACAGTAATGGGCCGTGGTGATTTTAGCATGTACACTACCGGTCAAAAGTTTTAGAACACCTACTCATTCAAGAGTTTTTCTTTATTGTAGAATAATAACGAAGACATCAAACTATGAAATAACACATGGAATCATGTAGACCAAAAAAGTGTTAAACAAATCAAAATATATTTTATATTTGAGATTCTTCAAATAGCCATCTGTTGCCTTGATGAACACTCTTGGCATTCTCTCAACCAGCTTCATAAGGTAGTCACCTGGAATGCATTTCAATTAACAGGTGTGCCTTGGTAAAAGTTAATTTGTGGAATTTATTTCCTTCTTAATACATTTGATCCAATTAGTTGTGTTGTGACAAGGTGGGGGGTATACAGAAGATAGCCCTATTCGGTAAATGACCAAGTCCATATTATGGCAAGAACAGCTCAAATAAGCAAAGAGAAATGACAGTCCATCCTTACATTAAGACATGAAGGTCAGTCAATACAGACAATTTCAAGAACTTTGATAGTTTCTTCAAGTGTAGTCGCAAAAACCATCAAGCGCTATGATGAAACCGGCTCTCATTAGGAACGCCACAGGAATGGAAGACCCAGAGTTACGTCTGCTGCAGAGGATACTGTAAGTTCATTAGAGTTACCAAATAAATGCTTCACAGAGTTCAAGTAACAGACACATCTCAACATCAACTGTTCAGAGCAGAATCAGGCCTTCATGGTTGAATTGATGCAAAGAAACCACTACTCAAGAACACCTATAAGAAGAAGAGACTTGCTTGGGCCAAGAGAGACAAGTAATGGACAATAGACCAGTGGAAATTCGTCCTTTGGTCTGGAGTCCAAATTGGAGATTTTTGGTTGCAACCTCCGTGTCTTTGTGAGACGCGCTGTGGGTGAACGGAAGATCTCTGCATGTGTATTTCCAACCGTAAAGCATGGAGGAGGAGGTGTTATGGTGTGGGTGTGCTTTGCTGGTGACACTGTCTGTGATTTATGTAGATTTCAAGGCACACTTAACCAGCATGGCTACCACAGCTTTCTGCAGCAATCTGCCATCCCATCTGGTTTGGGGTTAGTGGGACTATCATTTGTTTTTCAACAGGACAATGACCAAACAGACCTCCAGGCTGTGTAAGGGCTATTTTACCAAGAGGATGGAGTGCTGCATGGCCTGATGCATGGCCTGATGACCCGGCCTGCACAATCCCCCGACCTCAACCAAATTGAGATGGTTTGGGATGAGTTGGACCGCAGAGTGAAGGAAAAGCGCTCAGCATACAGTGGGGAGAACAAGTATTTGATACACTGCCGATTTTTCAGGTTTTCCTACTTACAAAGCATGTAGAGGTCTGTAATTTTTATCATAGGTACACTTCAACTGTGAGAGACGGAATCTAAAACAAAAATCCAGAAAATCACATTGTATGATTTTTAAGTAATTAATTTGCATTTTATTGCATGACATAAGTATTTGATCACCTACCAACCAGTAAGAATTCCGGCTCTCACAGACCTGTTAGTTTTTCTTTAAGAAGCCCTCCTGTTCTCCACTCATTACCTGTATTAACTGCACCTGTTTGAACTCGTTACCTGTATGAAAGACACCTGTCCACACACTCAATCAAACAGACTCCAACCTCTCCACAATGGCCAAGACCAGAGAGCTGTGTAAGGACATCAGGGATAAATTGTAGACCTGTACTAGGCTGGGATGGGCTACAGGACAATAGCCAAGCAGCTTGGTGAGAAGGCAACAACTGTTGGCACAATTATTAGAAAATGGAAGAAGTTCAAGATGACGGTCAATCACCCTCGGTCTGGGGCTCCATGCAAGATCTCACCTCGTGGGGCATCAATGATCATGAGGAAGGTGAGGGATCAGCCCAGAACTACACGGCAGGACCTGGTCAATGACCTGAAGAGAGCTGGGACCACAGTCTCAAAGAAAACCATTAGTAACACACTACGCCGTCATGGATTAAAATCCTGCAGCGCACGCAAGGTCCCCCTGCTCAAGCCAGCGCATGTCCAGGCCCGTCTGAAGTTTGCCAATGACCATCTGGATGATCCAGAGGAGGAATGGGAGAAGGTCATGTGGTCTGATGAGACAAAAATAGAGCTTTTTGCTCTAAACTCCACTCGCCGTGTTTGGAGGAATAGAAGGATGAGTACAACCCCAAGAACACCATCCCAACCGTGAAGCATGGAGGTGGAAGCATCATTCTTTGGGGATGCTTTTCTGCAAAGGGGACAGGACGACTGCACCGTATTGAGGGGAGGATGGATGGGGCCATGTATCGCGAGATCTTGACCAACAACCTCCTTCCCTCAGTAAGAGCATTGAAGATGGGTCGTGGCTGGGTCTTCCAGCATGACAACGACCCGAAACACACAGCCAGGGCAACTAAGGAGTGGCTCCGTAAGAAGCATCTCAAGGTCCTGGAGTGGCCTAGCCAGTCTCCAGACCTGAACCCAATAGAAAATCTTTGGAGGGAGCCGAAAGTCCGTATTGCCCAGCGACAGCCCCGTAAACCTGAAGGATCTGGAGAAGGTCTGTATGGAGGAGTGGGCCAAAATCCCTGCTGCAGTGTGTGCAAACCTGGTCAAGAACTACAGGAAACGTATGATCTCTGTAATTGCACACAAAGGTTTCTGTAGGAAATATTAAGTTCTGCTTTTCTGATGTATCAAATACTTATGTCATGCAATAAAATGCAAATTATTTACTTAAAAATCATACAATGTGATTTTCTGGATTTTTGTTTTAGATTCCGTCTCTCACAGTTGAAGTGTACCTATGATAAAAATTACAGACCTCTACATGCTTTGTAAGTAGGAAAACTTGCAAAATCGGCAGTGTATCAAATACTTGTTCTCCCCACTGTATGTGGGAACTATGCTGTTGGAAAAGCATTCCATGTGAAGCTGGTTAAGAGAATGCCAAGTGTGTGCAAAGTTGTCATCAAGGCAAACGGTGGCTATTTTAAGAATCTCAAATACTACATGATTGCATATGTGAAATTTCATAGTTTTGATGTCTTCACTATTATTCTACAATGTAGAAAATATTCAAAATAAAGAAAAACCCTTTAATGAGTAGGTGTTCTAAAATGTTTGACCAAATAGCCTACACGCTAAATGCTTTTGGGAACGGGCAGAAAATCCATGGAGGCAAAAATGACAATATCAGAGTTGAATTCAATAAGAAAAAAGCTTCTAAATGGAGAGTTGAAAGTAAAGAAAAGGGAGTGCCAGAAAAGTAATGTTTGGGAAAGATTTGGTGAAGTGGTAAAAAGAGAATGATAGTGCCGGTTATGTGTGGCAGTGATCTAGCTAGCTAGCGTTACTTTTCAGCAATTAGCTGTCCTCCTAAATGCAGTGAAAGACTTGAACATATTTGTCTGAAAACGAACTAGTCACCAGTGGTGAAATCATGTCTAACCAGTTGGCTTATGTAGCCTGTGTGCCCATGAGCTCCCAAGTGTAGATAGTAGCTAGCTACCTAAAGCTGGCATGAGGCTATGGTTAGCTACTGTACTGGAGTGGCAGGTAGCCTAGTGTTTAGCGTGTTGGGCCAACCAAAAGGTTGCTGGATTGAATCCCTGAGCTGACAAGGTAAAAATATGTCCTTCTACTGAACAAGGCAGTTAAACCACTGTTCCCTGGGAGGCCGTCAATGTAACTTAGAATTTGTTCTTAATAACTGACTTGCTTTGTTAAATAAAGGTTAATATATATATATTGTAAGGACCCTGGATTTATAAAATCTGCCACACGAGCATGCTTTTGGGGCACAGTCGATAGCGCGCTGGACTTCGGCTAGAAGGTTGAGGTTTCGAGACATGCTCCCTGCCTGTTTCATTACGATATGGTTTCAGATCCGATGCAAGAGCAATGTCTGCCATGTTTTGGTAAGGGCTCAGAGGGACGTCACGCACTCAAGAAGGCTCAACCAATCACCCGACAGGTTCTACATCGTGTGCTGTACACACCAGGAACAGGAAGTGATGGACTGTTATGAAGAGTGAGTTTTGGAATACAGTCACGGTTCGGAAGGTGCTTCTTCAAACATGTATATCTTCCAGGTGGCTGCGTTATTGATAGCGTTGCTATATTATGGCAATGCTCAAACGTCTACTGTCGCTGTGAACCCCACCATTCTGGGTTCAGAGCTGAGCGCAGACGGCTTGAAGCAGCTCGCTGCGGCAGTGGCGCCGCAGTCGCCCGAGTTTCACCCTAGCCGCGGTTCCTATTTTTCTCTCAATCTGTTGTCGGCGTTTCCAGAAGATCTGGAGGTCAGCGATTACTGCGTCGAGCTGCTGGCTATCTTTGGGCAGCGATATTCAACGTATGTGAATTGTTTGGTGTCTGCCGCGCGTCCTGTCAAAGTGTGCCAAAATTGTTATGGCACCCACGACAACCTTATGGAGATTTACACAAACATATCATCAGACCAGGTAGGCTAAGTAAGTTAACATTTGTGTTTTCTCAGTGGACTTTGAATTTATCATTGTGTTTTTAATATTATGCGTTTCCATGTGTTTGCACTGCTGCGGGGTAATTAATATATATAATCAATGGGTTAATAAGTGCGCCATTGTCACATGCGTCATGGGACCGTTGTTAGTGCGCCTTTGGCTGCAGTACAACATGTGTGGTGTGTACTGTGTAATAGGGGAGATAGGAGATCACAAGGCTAGCCATCCTAGTCACATGCCTGGTGACTAGGAGAACAACAGCCAGGACTGACTGTTGCCATAATGGGGGTTAAATATATATCCTATAGCCTAATGGCAATGTTTTGCCACATCAATTTCTCAGTACTTTATCTTATATTGAGGATTCAGTAGATACAGTTTAATCTAATTAGTAAGGCTAAACAATAGGGATGGTAAACGCCCTCAGTGAGACTGCATGTGTGTCTGTTTCCAGATGGGCCCAGGGAATGTGAGCTGCAGAGACAGCCTCCTGCGTTCTGACAGGCTGATGTTGGTGTTCCTGCTCTACAACAACCTGGAGGACATCTGGACTGGTTCAGAATGTAACAGTAGGTGGACTGTCTTCTATTATAAACACATTAAGCATTTTTATTTATTGCTGATATGTACTCATGTATACCAAACATTAGGAACACCTTCCTAATATTGAGTTGCATCTCCCCCACCCCCTTTGCCCTCAGAACAGTGTCAATTCGTCGGGGCATGAACTCTACAAGGTGTCGAAAGCGTTTCACAGGGATGCTGGCCTATGTTGACTCCAATGCTTCCCACAGTTGTGTTAACTTGGCTGGATGTCCTTTGGGTGGTGGGCCATCCTTGATACACATGGGAAACTGTTGAGTGTGATAAAACCCAGCAGCGATGCAGTTCTTGACACAAACTGGCACCTACTACCATACCCCGTTCAAACACACTTGTCTTGCCCATTCACCCTCTGAATGGCACACGTACACAATCCATGTCTCGATTGTCTCGGCTCAAAAATATTTTTTTAACCTGTCTCCTTCACTTCATCTACACTGATTGAAGTGGATTTAACAAGTGACATTAATAACGATTCATAACTTTCACCTGGTCAGTCTGTCATGGACAGAGCAGGTGTTCTTAATGTTTTGTATGCTCAGTGTATATTATTACCTTTTCTATGTCTCAATAAGTCCCTTGCTTCCTCTCCTTGCCTCCTTTCCTTTGTGATAGATTCTTTGAATATAATTAATGTGTGCCAGGAAACAGAGTATACAAGTTTGATCTTTAACCCTGCCATGGTACATCATTTCTGAATGATAACTGACTTCCTGTTTCTAAGGTTGTGTAAGCCTGGGACTCCACAGCCTGACCAATGACACCCTTTACTTCATGGCCACTCTCAACCAGTCCCTCAGATGTTTTGAGAAGTTCCAACAGGTGGGTCACTGTTGTAAGTCAAAGAGAGAAACATTGTTTAGCTAGTGCATACCAAAAACCACTAGGGAGGGAGAGGGGAGTATAGAGATGAAGTTTATAAATAACTAAAATGGTTTCTACCTGTTTGTGTGATTATATATATATTTTCACAGGGGAACCACTCAGCGCTATGTAAGGAGTGCAAGGCCACATACAGAGGACTGAATGAGCTGTACAGCCGCATGGAGAAGAATCGCACACTCTGCATCGACATCGAGGACTCAGTATGTATTTCACAGCCACAGTTTGTCATTACATCTTGTGCTTTGTCATTCATGTTGGCCTCTGAAGCCCAGGCTTGTCAAGTACTGTTCAAAAGCCTGGGGAAGTTCTCCTCAGAAAGACTATTAAAAAGGGGTGGATTATGATGGCATCGAGATGGAAACTAGTGACACGTTTACACTTATCAAACCAATAAAATATTTCTTATTTCTACCTCGGGGCCAATAAAATGCAAGCGTTGAATGCCAGTGCTCCCATTCAAATGCAAAATCTAATACTGAAGTACTACAGACTTGCAATAGTCAAGTCAACGAGATGAGATTTGGAAGGATGGCCACGTGATACTACATTAATGTATGATGTACACTAAAGATATGGAATGTACTCTCAAGACTGTCATAGTTTTTTAGTGCTATATATAGTTGAGCTCTGTTTGTGCACTAGTGCCCAGGAGACTGCAAAATACATTGGAGAATGTAAGGCTCTTAGGCTGTGTTTAGACATGCAGACAAATTGGTTGTTTGATTAATTAGATCAGATCTTTTGCCAATAATTGCCTGTCTAAACGTAGCCATTGAGAAAGGAACAGCGAGATGTCACCAGGGTTGCGGCCCAATCATCACTCCTTTCTGTCAAAGTGTGCACTTGCTCAATTTCCTTCATGGATTTGAAAGGAAATGACTGGTATGGAAAATCCCTCTAGCCCAAGCCAACACCAATCCAATGCTTTTAAACTTGTGTGGAGTAGTGAATGGGTGCATACTTCAGGACAAGGAGAGATTATTGGGACGCACCCCAGTTCTGGTGGTGCCAGTGCGTTTCAGAGGAGAAGGTGACGTAGAGACTAGTAACTAGAAAGGTGCACTAGGGACAGAAGGCCAAAGCCAGAAATGGAACAAGGGAGTCAGATGGACAAAAAAAAGAGTGAGCGACTTAAGAATAGAGTAGACTTTATCCCCTTTGTGGTTCTTTAAGCTCTTGTGTTGATGGTGGGTGGTGGGGGGGGGTCTTGCCTTGTTTCAGATGAATATGACCCGTAGACTGTGGAGCAAGAATTTCAATTGTTCCTTCCCCCGGGCAGAGAACGTTCCTGTCATCGCCGTGTCCAGCTTCATGCTCTTTCTGCCCATCATCTTCTACTTGAGCAGTTTCCTTCACTCGGAACAAAAGAAACGCAAGCTCATACACCGTGAGTAACCAGCTTAAACAATCCATTGTTGCACAGAGAGATTTGACGGGTTGGTTGGGTGGGAGGCTGGAGGGGTGGGAGACTGGAGGGTCGGGGGGTTTATTGGGGTGTCACAGGTTTTTAAAGTGAAGTATGTATGGAAGCCGGGGTGTCTCCTGTATGCATGTTCCTGGTTTATAGAGATTTTATTGAAGGGGAGAAGGGAGTTCTTCAATGAGAGACCCTAATAATGTGGGCTTGTGAACGAGGGGTGAGGTAATTCAAGGTGGTGGATGGGAGCAGTTTAGGCGTTTCCTTTTTAATAGTGGGTTTTGGGCCTACTAATGATCTAAGCCGGAGAGTCAGAGTAATACCTTACGTTGTTTCTTTGACACATGTCATTATGGTGAATCAACAATCTTCGATGAAGTGTTCCTGTGTTGAATGTTGTTTAGAGGTGATGGGTGGTGGCTAACAGTAACACTTCCTGATTCCTCTCTAGCCAAACGAGCCAAGTCCAACACCAGCCTCGTGAACATCCAGGACAGGTTAAGCTGAGGAGAGAGAAGGATAAGGAAGAAATGGAAGAGGATGAGGAGGAATGTTTGTCGTCCTCGGCCACCTGTTCCTTTGGTTTGTCCAAAACCTCTCCTGGATGCAAATGTCATTTCCTCTGTGACTGTGGTTTCAACCAGTTCTGTAATGACAGAAGTCAAAAAGAGCACCCCCTGTGGGCGAGAAGGATGCCAATCATCAGTATTTTTCCCCCCCTAAGATATTATAGCAAACGGAAACAACGGAATATTTGTAACAGAAGATTAGTTATAATTGCACTGTTCATGTCACGCTTTGAACCGCCTACCCCCACCCCACCCATTGCTTCTACAACAAAATACACACAATAGAAATGCACCATGACCTGCTGCTGATTTATAAGCAATCGGGAGTTAGTCTATTTTTTGTATTTCATTATTTATCTTTGTGTCAAGAGATGAGAAATGGGTTTTGTCTCTCTACTGTAATGTCACTGTGACACAGACTGGCAGACAGAAAGCACTTGATGTCCTTTAGTTGTGACATATACCTACTGTGTAAAAGTGGATGACAGCTGAGATGGAGAGAATCTTTTAAAATATATATACAGTCAGGTCCAAAATTATTTGCACATTTGGGAAAGATGAGCAAAAAAGACTTATCAAATAAATAATACAAATGTTCTGTATTGCTTGCAAAAAAATCATAAATTATGTTTATTTATACTAATATAATTGCTCAGAGAAAATAATTGGCACCCCTGTTTTCACTACTCCATCACCCTTCCCTTACATGTGAGCAAAGAGCTCTATTTTCATGTCATCCAACAAATGTAATGCCTGGAGTCTGCTTAACGGCATTTGCACTTGGATTGGAACTGGTGCTATGGTCAGATGACATGAAAATAGAGCTCTTTGGCCACTCATACCAGTGGTATGTTTTGCATCAAAAGAAAGATGCTTATGCAGAAAATAAACCTCTACTGTAAAATATGGTGGTGGATCTTTGATGTTATGGGGCTTCCACTGGCCCTGGTTAAGGTCAATGGTATCATGAACTTTACCTAGTACCAGAACATTTTCGCCAAGAGGCTGAAACTTGGCCACAAATGGACCTTCTAGCAAGACAATAACCCCAAGCACATATCAAAATCCACAAAGAAATGGTTAGTTGGCCATTTAATTGGCCATAAAATTGGTCTCTGGACTTGAAAGCCATTTAAAACCTGTAGTTTGCATTGAAGAGGGCGAAGACGAAGGATATCAGGGATCTCGAAAGATTATGTATGAAGGAATGGTCTAAACAAATCAAAGTTTTTTGGTCATGTACACAGTTTAGCAGATGTTATAGCGGGTGCAGCGAAATGCTTATGTTACTAGCTCCTAACCATGCAGAAAAATGTCAAATGGGTGGGTCAATGACGAATAAGGATTTTTTTTAAAGTGTTAATGCTTATTAAAGTTATTTCTACCTTCATTAGTGTTGTGTGTGTATATATACACTACCGGTCAAACTTTTTACGAAGAAGGAGAGTTATTGAGTGATGCATCAGATTACCTGCCCTCCACAACCCCCCGACCTCAACCAAATTGTGATGGTTTCGGTTGAGTCGGACCACAGTGTGAAGGAAAAGCAGCCAACAAGTGCTCAGTATATGTGGGAACTCCTTCAAGACTGTTTGAAAAGCATTAAAGGTGAAGCTGGTTGAGAGAATGCCAAGTGTGTGCAAAGCTGTCATCGAGGCAAAGGGTAGCTATTTTGAAGAATCTCAAATATAAAATGTATTTTGATTTGTTTAAAAACTTCTTCAGGATAGGTGTCCCTTCCACGGGACGGTTGAGCTAACGTAGGCTAATGCGATTAGAATTAGGTTGTAAGTAACAAGAACATTTCCCAGGACATATTGGCAGAAAGCTTCAATTATTTTTAATCTAACTGCACTGTCCAATTTACAGTAGCTATTACAGTGAAGGAATATCATGCTATTGTTTGAGGAGAGTGCACAATTTTGAACATAAGTTATTAATAAACAAATTAGGCACATTTGATCAGTCTTCACAATTTTTTAAAAACATAAGTGCAATGGTTCATTGTATCAGTCAAAAACTTAGCATTTACACTGATGCCATCTAGTGGCCAAAATCCAAATTGTACCTGGGCTGGATTAATACATGCCCTTTCTCTTACATTTCAAAGATGATGGTTAAAATAAAATACAAAAAAACGTTTTTTTTCTTTGTATTATCTTTTACCAGATCTATTGTGTTGTATTCTACTACATCCCTTTCACATTTCCATAAACTTCAAAGTGTTTCCTTTCAAATGGTACCAAGAATATGCATATCCTTGCTACAGGCATTTAGATTTGGGTATGTCATTTTAGGCGATAGTGTAAAAAAAGGGGCTAATCCTTAAGAGGTTTAACACTTTTTTGGTTACTACATGATTCCATATGTGTTATTCCATAGTTTTGATGTCTTCACAATTATTCTACAATGTAGAAAATAGTAAAAATAAAGAAAAACCCTTGAATGAGTAGATGTTCTAAAACTTTTGACCGGTAGTGTAGTCACCGAGAATTAAATCCATGCATTTAAATTTGAATCATATTATTTCTGCCATGAATAATGTCATTCGGTGTAACGGTAATGGATTTTCAAATTACTTGATTATTTGCCAGTATTAGCATTCAGCTGTTTATAGATAGTAATAGTTTATCAACAAACATCTACTGCTTTGAAAATCATACATTTTGGCCTTTCTCTACTATCATGAGGTAATTTGCTGATTTTAGCACCCTAAATGTCACGCTCAAAAGTGAAAAAAGCAGGAAAATGTCTAAATGCTTTTCTGTAAAGAGGTAAAGATTGTTATTGTCATGGATCAGCTTTAATATTTCAGATTGTGGCTTCCATCAATGTTGTCTGCATAATTGTCAGCATCATTTCCAATCCCCCATATAAAAAAATATATTTTTCCCTAACCCTAACATCACTCTCCTGATTGGAGTACACCAATGGACAACAACACTTAGGCGTCTACCTCCAGCTCATACATGCTATATACATTTTACGGACACAGTATATTTTACAATAGTTATCTTTTGTTTTGTTTTTAGTCCCATCTTTACACTTAACCCCTCCCATCTCTGAACACCATCCAGTTTTGATTTATATTTGCCATATATTTTTCAACTGTGCTGTGATGTTTCGCAAAAGTTTTGAACCTTTCTATTTTCATAGTTTCTACAGATTGTAAATTGAAAATAAACTGTTTTGCTAAGAGTATTATTATATTATTATTATATTATCGATTGACTATGACTTTTTAAATCATCTGTAATGTATACGCTGGGAGTCAGGAAGCTTACCAGAATGGCACCGATAGAGATGGTCGCCTCACTTCAGGTCCTTAGAAAACTGCAGTTATTTAAAAAAAATGGTGTATTATTTCTTACATTGTTAGCCCAGAAAATTCAAGTGTTATTACATACAGCCGGGATGAACTATTGGATATAAAAGCGAGGTCAACTTACCATCATTATGACCGGGAATACGTCTTTCCTGAAGCGGATCCTTTGTTCGTACCGCCACCCTGGACATGGGATCTTATCCCAGAGGCCAACCCAAAACAACACGGTCGCCGCAGGAGAGGCAGACGGAGCGGCCTACTGGTCAGACTCAGAAGGCGAGCACACCATCCACCGCTTCCGAGCAAATTACTCGCCAATGTCCAATCTCTAGATAACAAGGTGGACGAAATTAGGGCACGAGTTGCCTTCCAGAGTGACTTCAGATATTGTAACATTCTCTGTTTCACGGAAACATGGCTCACTCGGGATATGTTGTCAGAGTCGGTACAGGCACCTGTTTTTTTCACGCATCGCTCCGACAGAAACAATCATCTCTCTGGTAAGAAGAAGGGCGGGGGTGTATGCTTTATGATTAATGGCTCAAGGTGTAATCACAACAACATACAGGAACTCAAGTCATTTTGTTCACCTGACCTAGAATTCCTTCAAATGCCAACCGCATTCTCTTTGATTATAGTCACAGCCGTGTATATCTCCCCCCCCCCCCCAAGCAGATCCCTCGTCGGCCCTGAAAGAACTTCACTGGACTCAATGTAAACTAGAAACCGTACATCCTGAGGTGGAATTTATTGTAGCTGGGGATTTTAACAAAGCTAACCTAAGACCAATACTTCCTAAATTCTATCAGCATATTGAATGTGTGACACGAGCTGGTAGCATTCTGGATCACTGCTCCTCGAACTTCCGCGATGCATACAAAGCACTCCCCCGCCCTGCCTTTGGCAAATCTGACCATGACTCCATTTTGTTGCTCCCAGCCTATAGACAGAAACTAAAACAGGAAACGCCCATGCTCAGGTCAATACAACGCTGGTCTGACCAATCGGATTCCACGCTTCATGATTCCTTCGATCACGTGGACTGGGATATGTTCCGGATAATAACATTGATGTATACGCGAACTCGGTAAGCGAGTTTATTAGCAAGTACATCGGAGATGTCGTACCCTCTGACTATTAAAACATTCCCTAACCAGAACCGTGGATTGATGGCAGCATTCGGGCAAAACTGAAAAAACGAACCACCGCTTTTAATCATGGCAAGGCGACCGGAAACATGACTGAATACAAACAGTACAGCTATTCCCTCCGCAAGGCAATCAAACAAGCAAAACGTCAGTATAGAGTCAAAGTAGAGTTGCAATTCAACGGCTCAAACACGAGACGTATGTGGCAGGGTCTACAGTCAATCACGGATTACAAAAAGAAAACCAGCCCCGCCGCGGACATTGACGTCTTGCTCCGAGACAAATTAAACAACTTCTTTGCTCACTTTGAGGACAATACAGTGCCACTGACAGGGCCCACTACCAAAGTCGGTGGGCTCTCCTCCTCCGTGGCCAACGTGAGTAAAACATTTAAATGTGTTAACCCTCGCAAGGCTGCCGGCCCAGACTGCATCCCTAGCCGCATCCTCAGAGCATGCGCAGACCAGCTGGCTGGTGTGTTTACGGATATATTCAACCAATCCCTATCCCAGTCTGTTGTCCCCACATGCTTCAAGATGGCCACCATTGTTCCTGTTCCCAAGAAAGCTAAGGTAACTGAACTAGATTACTTTTGCCCCATAGCACTCACTTCTGTCATTATGAAGTGCTTTGAGAGACTAGTCAATGATCATATCACCTCCACCCTACCTGATACCCTAGACCCACTCCAATTTGCTTACCACACCAATAGGTCCACTGACGACGCAATCGCCATCACACTGCACACCCCTATCTCATCTGGACAAGAGGAACACCTATGTAAGAATGCTGTTCATTGACTACAGCTCAGCATTTAACACCATAGTATCCTCCAAACTCGTCATTAAGCTCGAGACCCTGAGTCTCGACCCCGCCCTGTGCAACTGGGTCCTGGACTTTCTGACGGGCCTCCCCCCAGGTGGTGATGGTAGGAAACATCTCCATCCCGCTGATCCTCAACACTGGGGCCCAACAAGGGTGCTTTCTCAGCTCACTCCTGTACTCCCTGTTCACCCATGACTGCGTGGCCAAGCAGGCTTCCAACTCAATCATCAAGTTTGCAGACAACACTGCAGTTGTAGGCCTGTTCTGATTACCAACAACGAGACGGCCTACAGGGAGGAGGTGAGGGCCCTCAGAGTGTGGTGTCAGGAAAATAACCTCTCACTCAACGTCAACAAAACAAAGGAGATGATCGTGGACTTCAGGAAACAGCAGAGGGAGGACCCCCCCATCCACATCGGCGGAACAGTAGTGGAGAAGGTGGAAAGCTTTAAGTTCCTCGGTGTACACGTCACGGACAAACTGAAATGATCCACCCACGCAGACGGCGTGGTGAAGAAGGCGCAACTGCACCTCTTCAAGATCAGGCGGCTGAAGAAATTTGGCTTGTCAGCTAAAACACTCACAAACTTTTACAGATGCACCATTGAGAGCATCCTGTCGGGCTGTATCTCCGCCTGGTATGGCAATTGCACCGCCTTCAACCGCAAGACTCCCCAGAGGGTAGGTGCGGTCTGCACAACACATCATCAGGGGCAAACTACCTGTCCTCCAGGACACCTACAGTACCCGATGTCAAGGTATGACTGTCTACCCGGTATCTGCCACTCCGGGTGGAATCCCGCAAACTCTCCCCCCGGTTCATCGGCCCTTTCCTCATCTCCAAGGTCATTAGCCCCTCTGCTGTTCATCTTCTGTTGCCCCGTACCCTCCGTATACATCCCACTTTTCATGTGTCCAGAGTTAAACCCATGTCTCACAGCCCTTTGTCTCCTGTTTCCAGGCCCACCCCTCTCTCCGTCTCATCAACTGCCAATCGGCGTACACGGATTTCCAACGCCGGCACCCCGGTCAACCAGGTATGCGTCCAGGTAGGACGCCAGGTGGTAACCCTTCTAGTTCCTGTTTGCTAGTTTTTCCTGGTTTCGACCATTCTGCCTGCCCTGACATTGAGCCTGCCTGCCGTTCTGTATCTTGCCACACCATACTGGATTATTGACCTGCCTGCTCTGACCCTGAGACCTGTGTTCTCTCTTTGTCTGTTAGAATAAAGTACATGAGCTGGCGCACACCCAGACAAATTTGTTTGTGTGGAGGCGCTGACTAAAGGCGAATAAAATAAACTATCAAAATAAAGATAGTCGCACACCCCATATATACTCCCAGTAATTTATTGGGTATTTAACAATGTTTTGGCATCACTGTTCCTTCTTCAGGGTAATGTCATGAATACTTGAACCAGGTTATGTAGACAAACAGTGCAATTAGTGCAACCAATGACAATAGTGAGGGGTGACATAATGATTATGTTAATTAGAATGAATTTGTGAGACTTTTCAAACAATAGTTTTTGGCATATTAAATATATTATGCTATTGTTATATAGAACATAATTGAATATTGTACATAGTTTGAGCATCAACATACATTATTGTTTAATTAAATTTCACATATTTAATTGTTTCGTATTTCATTTCATATTTGTTACATGCAATCTGTTGGTTCAACCTTAATGCATAATAAGCATCATCAACAGGGGGAGCATATTAGGTGTACGCTAATAAGTTGTAGAAAGAATATATCAATATATAAGACTTGTTCATAAAAGAAAGAATTGTTCATAAGAAGGGCTTGAGATCAAAGTCAATATTCAGACCACTAGGGGTCAATGTTTTTAGATAGGATATCCCTTTGTAGTAGTAGGATCTCGATGTTACCCCCTCTCCTTGGTAGAGCAACATGCTCAGTGCCTGTGTATTTGAGGGAGGAGATTGGATGGTTAGCTTCAACAAAGTGAGCTGCTACTGGATAGTCAATGTTCTTACACCTGATTGAGGTGTGGTGTTCAGCTATGCGTTGTTTTAATTGTCTTTTCATTCGTATTGCGACCATGCTTATAGACCACCAGTGGGGGTTCCTTGAAGAGGTGTGCAATTTGTTTAGTCTGATTGCAGAATATGCCAGTGCTTTTTCAGGATTGCTTTCATTTTCTCCTAACCCTTTGTGTACTGAGTGCAAAATACGGTTTTTCTTCTTTGGTTGAGTTTTTAGTATTTCCTCTCCTTGGTTTTTGAGATATTTTCATCATTTCAGCATCAAGAGTTTTGTCCTTGTAGCCTCTCATTGTGAAATGATCTGTTATTTGTTTTATCATTGCTGTCAAAATCTGCTTGGTGGCCACAGATTCGTTTAACTCTGTGTAACTGGCTATATGGTAGACCATTCTTGAGGGGAAGAGGATGCATACTATCCACACATAGCAAGGTTTTGCGATCTGCGGGCTTTGTGTATAAGTCTGTGTGTAATGGATTATTGTCTTTGATGATCCATAAGTCCAGGTAGTTTATTTTTCTCTCATCAGTCTTCATGGTGAATTTGAGGTATTCAGAGCTCTTGTTTGGAATTAATTTAGTTCCTGCTGACTTCCTTCCCAAAGCACAAAGACATAATCTATGTATCTCTTCCATAGGAGCATTTTAGAAAGTAGGGGGTTTGTCTCTGTTTTGTAAAGGAGTGATTCCTCAAATTTTTCCACATGCAAGTTCGCATAGTTGTGGGAAAAGGGGGAGCCCATGGCTACACCCCGAATTTGAAGGAAAAAGTCTGACTCAAAGACAAAGTAGTTATTGGATAATACCAGTTCAGTAAGTTTTAAAATGCAATCATTGGATGGAGCAAGGGTAGAGTCTCTCTGCTGAAGGAAGTGTTGCAGCCCCTGCAAGCCTCCAGTGTGTGGGATGTTAGTCTACAAGCTCTCCACATCAAAAGTGGCCAGCAGGGTGCCCTCTGGTATCCTTCCTAAGCCCTCTATCAATGAGATCATGTGACACGTGTCTTTTACATAAGATGGGAGATTCTCAACCATCGGTTTAATGCGGTAATCCACAAACTTAGAAATGGATTGGATGTCACAGAGTCGATTGCTGCTACAATGGGTCTACCTGGAGGAGGAGACACTTGTTTGTGTAATGTAGCGACTGTATAGAAAGTTGGTATCTTGGGAAATTTCACACGCAGAAATTAAACTTATTTTTTGGTGATTTGTCCTGATTCCAAACAGCTTTCCACTGTGGATGAGATATTATGCTGGAATTCTAGGGTAGGGTCATAATTCAGTTTGCGATAGAAGTCACCTTTAGATAGTTGTCGGTGACATTCATTCACATAATCACATTTGTTTTGTTTACAAATTCCTCCTCCTTAGTCACATTTTCTTATGAGGATCGAAGGATCTGACTTTAAGTCCTTAAGATATGACAACAGCCAGTGAAAGTGCAGGGCGCCAAATTCAAACAGAAATCTCATAATTAAAATTCCTCAAACATACATGTATCTTATACCATTTTAAAAGGTAATCTTGTTGTTAATCCCACCAAAGTGTCCGATTTGAAATAGGCTTTACAGCGAAAGCACCACAAACGATTATGTTAGGTCATCGCAAAATCACAGAAAAACACAGCCATTTTTTCAGCCAAAGACAGCAGTCACAAAAAGCAGAAATAGAGATAAAATGAATCACTAACCCTTGATGATCTTCAGCAGATGACACTTATAGGACTTTATGTTACACAATACATATATATATATAACATAAATACTCATCATAAACTTTGATGAAAGATACATGTTTTACATAGAATTAAAGATACACTTGTTCTTAATGCAAACGCTGCGTCAGATTTCAAAAAGCTTTACGGCAAAAGCACAATATTCAATAATCTGAGAACAGCGTTCAGCCACAAAAGGAAGCCATACAGTTACCCGCCAAATTGTGCAGTCAACAAAACTCATAAATAGTATTATAAATCTTCACTTACCTTTGCTGATCTTCGTCGGAATGCACTCCCAGGACTCCCACTTCCACAAGAAATGTTAGTTTTGTTCGGTAATGTCCATCATTTATTTCCAAATAGCTATTTTTGTTAGCGTGTTTGGTAAACAAATCCAAAGTCAAGAAGCGCGTTCACTAAAAGCAGACGAAATGTCAAAAAGTTCCGTAACAGTCAGTAGAAACATGTCAAACGATGTATTGAATCAATCTTTAGAATCTTTTTAACATAAATCTTCAATAACGTTCCAACCGGAGAATTCCATTGACTTCAGATGTGCGATGGAACAGAGCTCCCTCTCATGTGAACGCACATGGTCAGAGCATGGTCAGGTCATGGTAGATCTGACTCATTCCTGTCTCCTTCGGCCCCACTTCACAGTAGAGGCATCAGACAAGGTTCTACAGACTGTTGACATCTAGTGGAAGCCGTAGGAAGTGCAAACAGATCCATATCCCACTGTGTATTCAATAGGGGCTGGGTTGAAAATCGACCAACCTCAGATTTCCCACTTCCTGTTTGGATTTCTTCTCAGGTTTTTGACTGCCATATGAGTTATGTTATACTCACAGACATCATTCAAACAGTTTTAGAAACTTCAGAGTGTTTTCTATCCAATACTACTAATAATATGCATATATTACATTTACATTTACATTTTAGTCATTTAGCAGACGCTCTTACCCAGAGCGACTTACATATTAGCAACTGGGACTGAGGAGCAGGTAGTTTACTATGGGCACCTCCGGGCACCTTTCATCCAAGCTACTCAATACTGCCCCTGCAGCCATAAGAAGTTAATGGCTCCATCTCCTCCTTGACTCACGGTAGGACAGGTAAGTCTATTGATTAGCATGGTAGACCTATGTATACATCTCAATGAGGATGACATTTCAAGTGGAGTCATGTAAGTTTCAATCTTATCAAAGAACTCACGCATTTTCCAATTACAGACAATCTTGAATAGATTTACAGTTGAAGTCGTAAGTTTACATACACTTAGGTTGGAGTCATTAAAACTCGTTTTTCAACCACTCAAAAAATGTCTTGTGTACCACGTTCATCTGTACAAACAAAAGTACGCAAGTATAAAGACCATTGGACCATGCAGCCGTCATACCGCTCAGGAAGGAGACGCGTTCTGTATCCTAGAGATGAACGCACTTTGTTGCGAAAAGTGCAAATCAATCCCAGAACAACAGCAAAGGACCTTGTGAAGATGCTGGAGGAAACAGGCACAAAGGTATCTTTATCCACAGTAAAATGAATCCTATATCAACATAACCTGAAAGGCCACTCAGCAAGGAAGAAGCCACTGCTCCAAAACCGCCTTAAAAAAGCCAGACTACGGTTTGCAACTGCACATGGGAACAAATATTGTACTTTTTGGAGAAATGTGCTCTGGTCTGATGAAACAAAAATGGCCATCGTTATGTTTGGAGGTAAAAGGGGGAGGCTTGCAACCCGAAGAACACCATCCCAACCGTGAAGCACGGGGGTAGCAGCATCATGTTGTGGGGGTGCTTTGCTGCAGGATGGACTGGTGCACTTCACAAAAAAAGATGGCATCATGAGGTAGGTAAATGATGTGGATATATTGAAGCAACATCTCAAGACATCATTCAGGAAGTTAAAGCTTGGTCGCAAATGGGTCTTCCAAATGAACAATGACCCCAAGCATACTTCCAAAGTTGTGGGAAAATGGCTTAAGGACAACAAAGTCAAGGTATTGGAGTGGCCAACACAATGCCCTGACCTCAATCCTATAGAAAATTTGTGGGCAGAACTGAAAAAGCATGTGCAAGCAAGGAAGCCTACAAACCTGACTCAGTTACACCAGCTCTGTCAGGAGGAATGGGCCAACATTCACCCAACTTATTGTGGGAAGCTTGTGGAAGGCTACCCAGAACGTTTGACCCAAGTTAAACAATTTAAAGGCAATGCTACCAAATACTAATTGAGTGTATGTAAACTTCTGACCCATAAAAGCTGAAATAAATCATTCTCTCTACTATTATTCTGACATTTCACATTCTTAAAACAAAGTGGTGATCCTAACTGACCGAAAACAGGGAATTTTTATTAGGATTAAATGTCAGGAATTGTGAAAAACTGAGTTTAAATGTATTTGGGTGAGGTGTATGTAAACTTCCGACTTCAACTGTATCTGGACATCAAAGCCATTAACGTTTGCAGTGGGTACAAATGATAACCCCTTATTGAGAACGCTGAGGTGAGCTGATGTCAAGGTCTTACTTGATAAGTTGAAGACATTTAGCTCCTGTTGGACTGGGGGCCCTTCCTGGGTCTCAGTTGGTAGGTGTCGCGGGGTGGTAGTTGATTTCTTCTTCCCCCGACGTATGCGCCGAACCCTCTTACGTGCTGGGGATGTTGGCCTCGACATTGTCCCCGGACATTGTCACCCTCTGTTGTAGAAAAAACTCTCATTGTTGGTAGAGGAGCCAGAGTTAACGCTGTCTGTAGATAGTTGGTCTGACAGAGAAACTCGGCGTCTGTCATCGGCTTGTCTCTTCCGGTTTTGTGGTTTCTTGTGCTCAGGATCTCGCCGGAGGTATATTAGTCCGTTGTTCTTTTCCTCCAAATCTCATTTATCGTTTATATTTCTTTATTTTCCTTTCCTTCAGTTCGGTCGTAATCTTAGTTTGAAGGTCAGCATTACTCTTAATGAGATCATCCAGTTTGATAGGGTCATTGAGTTCGTCTCGTAGAGCTTGCTGTGAATTTCAATTGAGGTTGCGATCTCGGTAATATCCTTTTTAAGTTGTTCAATGATCAGAGTCATCAGGTCCAATGAACATGTATTAAGTATAGCACACCTTTCTCTGTTTGTCTGTTTCCGGTTAGTTTTGTTTCGTGAAACCTACAGTAGTTCTTCCTGTAAAAGTTGTGTCATACTGCAGCACACCTTGCGGGCTGCCGCAGAATCCTATGGCATGTTATTTAATTGTCAGCCATTGTTGCCATTAATGCTGGTTAGTGCTAGTTTGACCACCAGAGGGCATCTTTAAGAAGCATTTGACAGTCGTCAATATTGGCTGTACCAGAGAATTTAAAACCTTTTTTTGTAACAGCATAGTATATGGGATTGATTTCAAGAAATGTAGCTTAATTCATTTGATTAATATTATGGTATTTCTATTCCAAGAAAAACATTTTAAAAAATTAAACCCTCATGGTTTCCGTTAGGAAAATATGGCACTGTACAACGTGACCGGTTGGGAGTAGGCTACAGTGCTAAGAGCAAATAATCCTAACATTTCCACACCGTCATTGTAGTCTAACCAATACCCAAACAGAGATTCAGTGAAAATAAAAACTCATTGATTTATCAAGACCAGTCCCCCTGCTTGTCTCAGAGCAGCGTGAAATGGTGCGGAAATAGTTGACCACACACGGGTAGGCTATTGGTACAAATCCTATTGGTTCTAACTTCAATGTGCTTTAAATGCCACAATGTCACAAATAATTTAACACACACAATTAAAACTATAATGCTTTAATATTTAATAATTTCTGCCCTCTGAATTCATTATTGAATTCATCTTTATTTAACTAGGCAAGTCAGTTAAGAACAAATTCTTATTTACAATGACGGCCTACCCCGGCAAAACCCAGATGACGCTGGGGCAATTGTGCACCGCCCTATGGGACTCCCAATCACGGCCGGCTGTGATACAGCCTGGATTCGATCCAGGGACTGTAGTGATGCCTCTTGCACTGAGCAAGAGACATCACTGTAGGCTACTGTAGAATACACAATGACAAAATATGGAAAAATAAATAAATAATGAAATGTTAATTATATAAAGCCCAATCATCATCAAGAGATATGTTGGACCCTATGTCAGAGAGGTGTTTTTGGGACCACACCTTGTCTCATGTCGCCTACGGTAGACCTACAGTATATCTAAAAAAAAAAATGTCAATAATGTGACTCTTCACCAATAATTACATTTAGAGGATTCTAAATTAATATCTAAGGGGCATTTTTAGGGCAAATCTGATCTGTGAGAATATCTAATGGGCTTTTATATAATTACAATGCAGGGTTAACAATAATAATAATCGCTTTGTTTAAAAAATAATGATATTTTGGAGATTTCGTTTTCAAATATCCGAAAGTGAGCGATTGTAATCTGAATAAAGGGAAAAAGGCGATTCAACATGGGGTGAGACATTCTTACTAATTTGTAAATAAAACCAGTTTGTTATTTAAAATGATTTATTTCTGTTTTCAGAGGGAGAGAAACCAAAAGCCCACTGTGCCTATTTTTTGGACATGGACATCCCGGCCGGCCAAACCCTCCCCTAACCCGGACGACGCTAGGCCAATTGTGCCCCGTCCCATGGGTATCGAACCAGCATCTGTAGCAACGCAGTTTGCACTGAGATGCAATGTCTTAGAGCGCTGCACCACTCGGGAGGCCCCATCCACAAAGTTTTTAATGCTGATCAATTGCCTTGCACAAAGTATCAAAATACTAAAATACTACTTAAACAGAGACATTCAATGACATCAGCAAGAGATATGCTGGACCCTATTTCAGAGAGGTGTTTTTGGGACCACATCGTGTCTATTGTCCTGGTAATAGCCCTTGTGAAAAACCTGTGTTTGAAAACATAAACAATGTTTTGGAGATTATTTCATTTTCAAATAAGTTATAGGCTGTACTTTTTTTTGTAAGAATATAGTATAAGGGATTGATTTTAAGAAATGTAGCTTAATTAATTTGATTAATATTATGGTGTTTCTATTCCAAGAAAAACGAAAAAGGAAACCCCAGGTTTACATTAGGAAAATGGGGCGCTGTGCAACGTGACCTTTATTTAATAAGGCAAGTCAGTTAAGAACAAATTATTATTTACAATGACCGCTTACACCGACCAAACCTGGATGACGCTGTACCCTCCTTCTTGGCAAGAGTCTATTGTCCTGCTAATAGCCCACAATGTGACCGGTCGGGAGTAGGCTACAGTACTACAGTAAGAGCAAAATAATCCTAACATTTCCACACCCTAATTGGAGATTCAGTGAAAATAAAAATAAAATAGATTTATCAAGGCCAGTCCCCATGCTTGTCTCAGAGCAGTGCAGTCTTGACCTCTGAATGCTGTATTTTCCCCCTTCCACTTGCCTCTTCCATTCATTTTGAAAGCTTATTTTCCAGTAAGCATAATCAGTGCTCTAACTCCCCCTTGCGCTGGTCTGGAGCAGTGACGCAGTGACGCAGGGTCCTGTACTAAACCACAAATTACCTCTAAGTCCCTGGATTTGCCAGTAGATTGTCGACTTGATTCATGATGATGACTGCTAGCTAAGATTTTGAAAGTATGGTGTTGACATGATCAGTCCAATCAAAGCTACTGTACATATAACATGATTTGACGTCATTTTATCTGTTGCCAATGACCTTGAGCCTTATTGGATGGGCATTTCGAATGTAACTCTATGGCAGCAGCCAAAAGGCTAGAATTTCCAAGGTCTACCCTTAGACCTGGTGGTGACGTAGTGTCCACATGAGTCCCAGAACCCTGAGCCAATCACGGCGCAACGCTCCGTATTTTCCACCACCACCACAGAAAGCAGTGAGCTAGGCTGAAACACCTGCATTTTGGAGCTGCCTTACTCAAGAAAACAAAAAACCAACCATGTTTGTATGCGGCTTTATTAACTCAATAATAAAAAAATTCTTTACCTTGTTTGCAAACTGATATGTGACACATATTAATGCCAAATAACATGCAAAACAGGCAAGTCCATTTAGAAAAAAATATAATTTGCAAAAAATGTGGGGCTCACAACAGGTCTCTGGCCCACCTGCCCTAAGTGACGGGTGTTGCTATCATCATTCTTGCGGCTTCCAGTTAAGTAGCCGTACCTGCGAGATCAGGTGAGCGTGTGTCTCAATTAAATAGAGTAGGCTATAGCCTATGTATAGATGAACAAAGAAGCATGGGGCAGTTATCTTTCCAAGGAAATGCACTTCCTAAATAGGCGTATGATTAGGCTATAGTTTACGTCATTACCTAGTAATAGGCTTAAATATTGACCACCCATATTTCACCATCTGAAAATCTTCCCACTCCTAAAAGGTAGCCTATAAAAATAGCTAAAGAGAAAGTGCAAGTCTCTCCAACTCTGCTCTCTTCAAACTACATCTAGCATACTGGCTGATATAGCTCAGTAATACAATATAAGGGCCATGTGAGAATCTCTTTAACCTATTTCTTAAGTATTTTTGTGCATTTGATATTACCTATAGGGCACAAAATTGCTGGGACCATGGCTGGCAAGTGAACTGCATCATATATGCCTAAAATAACATTGCGGGACTGCTCTAGGGCTTGGGACCAGTTCTTGGGGTAGTGGGTGGGAGTCGGGCAGAAAACCAGCAGGTGGGGGCAGAGCGGGATGAAGAAATCGGTCCTGCACAGACTGTGCACCATGACAGTGAAGCCTGTAACTTTAGATTTGTTTATTACTGTGTCCTTGTGAAAAGTAGGGAATTAGCTAGGGAAACTGAGAGATCAATAACGTTACCTTGACATACTGACTAGTACAACTCACATTGCACAAAAATGTCAGAATATCAATCTTCAATCGCTTTGGCTGACGGTTTCATCGTTTGATTAAGGACTAGTTTGACTTAGGTCTAGTTTGATTGAGGCAAAAATAATAGCTAATGTTAGCCAACTTTTGGCCAGCTCTCTCTCTAACAGTGCATCAACTGGCGAAAGCTTGCCAAGTATATTTTCTTCTGAAACGTGACAAAACAAAGGCTACAAAACATTTCCATACAAACAACTGCTGTTAGTGTCACGTTCCTGACCTGTTTTCTGATAGTTTTGTATGTGTTTGTTGGTCAGGACGTGAGTTTGGGTGGGCAGTCTATGTTTTCTGTTTCTATGTTGGTTAATGGGTACCTAATATGGTTCTCAATTAGAGGCAGGTGGTTTTCATCTCCTCTGATTGAGAATCATATTAAGGTAGGTAGTTTCACAGTGTTTGTTTGTGGGTGGTTGTCTCCTGTGTCTGTGTCTATGTTTGCACCATACGGGACTGTTTCGTTCGTTCGTCGTTTTGTTTGTAGTAAGTACTTGTTCGTTCGTTCTTCGTGTTTCATGTAAGTTCGTGGTCCAAGTCTGTCTACATTCGGTTTGTTATTTTGTTTAGTTGTCAAGTATAGTTCGTTTTGTCTTGTTCAATAAATTCATTATGTCTTATTCCAACTCTGCATTTTGGTTCAATCCATGCTCCTCCTCTTCGGATGAAGAGGAGGAGGAACGCCGTTACAGTTAGATAGTAATAATAGCCACCTCATATCGATATATGACAGATCTAACCTGGCTAGATCTGACCTGGCTGTGGTAGCTACTTACTAGCGTAGCTTATTCATTCACCTCAGTCGAGAAGGAATTAAACATTAGCTAATGTTACGGCAGTTACAATACTAGCTCAGCACTGCGAATAAACACTAGTTAAATTTTTTCTGTTGAGTTAAACGAGTTACCTTGTCAGCTACATCAGTCAACTAAAGAGTAGCCAGTTACTTGCTTTTACAACTTAGTGAAAGAGCGCGAAACTATTTAATAAAAAATAAAAAAACTTTATTTAACTAGGCAAGTCAGTTAAGAACAAATTCTTATTTACAATGACGGCCTACTCTCACATACACACTGAACTATGCTCAACTCTCCCGTGCTGGTCCAGCCAGCCTTCCAGAAGCTTTGCCTCCTAAATCCATTCGCATAAACACTCAAAACAGCCTACCTGAGCACTCAGAGGCATCTGTATGGTCGTAAAGCACACCCTTGCCGTGTTTTGTATCATATTCCAATGATTAAACTGGGGCGGGGTGACAAAAATGCAATTTCAGAATGAGGGGTTATTGTATCCTCAGCTTGACAAAACTAAATTATGACATGAAAAACCTGTGTCACACTGTCTGACTGTGGGATTGTTATATCAAATGACACACTGTGAGATTCCACATTGGATGATCCTAAAAAACTGTCTCAGTAGCAAATTACATTACTTATTCAACTGACAAGACTGAGGATGCTATTAAAGAATGACTGTTGCTGTTTATCATTTGAAATGTTGGTTTAAAACTTAAATTAGTCACTTTTTTAAATTAATATTTTCTCTTCACATTTGACTTCTGTTACATGGCCTTGTAACCATCACTTTAAATTAAGCTACAAAATACCCAATCTGTAGTGAACTCTCCCCATTTTAGGTGGAGCCTTTGAGTTACCACATCTCTTTGAATTGATCCCAGTCCGTGCTAAATAGTTTTGAGCTGCGATTGGTGGATGGCTCTGGCTCTGAGATTACTGCTTTCACGTCAGATATGTAGTAAAAGATCCCATTGCTTGTTTCTGGCCACATTAATTAGTTATTTCCCAAAGTTTGTCTCATGCAGCTCACCTCAATTTCATTCCCCACCAGGTCAAGGACTTGGCCGACGAAAGGTCGGTCATCATACATCACAATAACAAATTTCCAACTAAAATCCGGTGTGTTTTTTTGCGTGCAGGTTGTAGTGTTGATTTTGAGCTTGTGGTGGCAGACTCTTCATATAATGTTTCTTCCCAGGGGTTTGTGAGACAATCTGATGTATTTTCATGGTGCCTTTAATAAGTCCAAACGGCATGACCTGGTACTCATAATGTCCATTAGGAGTGTTGAATGCTGTCTTCCACTCGTCTCCCTGTCTGATGTGCACCAGATTGCACGCGTTCCGTAAATCCAATTTAGAGAAAACCGTAGCTCCCTGGAGTCTCAAAAGCTGATGACATAAGAGGAAGGGGGTAACGGTTCTTGACGGTAATGTTATTTAAACCCCGGTAATCGATACAGGGACGTAATCCCTCATCCTTCTTCCCAACAAAGAAAAAACCCGCTCCTGCTGGTGAAGTGGACGGCCAAATTAAATCAGCCGCCAGCGCCTCCTTAATGTAACTGTTCATGGCTGCAGTCCCTGGACCTGAGAGAGAATACAGCCCTCCTCTCGGAGGAGTGGTACCAGACAGGAGGTTGATGGCACAATTGTAGGGCCTGCGAAGAGGTAGTTTGCTGGCCCTTTGTTTGCTAAAGACCTGACCCAAATCCCAGTAATCCCGAAAGATCAGGCTTGTCATTCCCAACCAGAGGAACAGGAGGATTGGTTGTTCCAGATGAGCAGGACCGGAAAGGTGTGGAGAGAATTGCTGGCAGGTGAACTGGCATGAAGGATTCCATCCCAGAACTCTTCCCGAAGGCCAGTCAATTTGAGGATTATGGGTGGAAAGCCACAGATGTCCAAGAACCAGGGGAAGCTCAGGAGAGTCCACCAGATGTAATTGGATAAGCTACAGATGGTCATCCAGAACTCGTAGTTGAATAGGCATGGTGAGTTGCTTCACCAACCCAGACCCTAGGGGTTGACCATCCAGCGCAGTGACCGACAACGGAGTGTCCAGCTTACTGAGTGGTAGCCTCTGTTGGCAAGCTAATGTGCGATCCAGAAAACAGCCGGTAGCCCCAGAACTATGAAAGCAGGAATGTCCAACTGTCCATTGTCCCACTGCAGGTTGGCTGGAAGCAAGGTGCGTAGCGTATCGGCCGCAGGAGACTGAATCTGACTCTCCAGAGCGGGAAAGTCTGGTGCTTCCCAATTGTATCAGCTCCTCTGAAGGATATGAAGGAGAACCGTAGCCGAATTGAGAACCCTGACGGGGTACAGGACAAGCAGGCCCAGCATACGGCTGTGGAACAAATTAAGAATCGACTCCCTCAGCGGGGCCCTAAACACTGGAACCAACTCGGGACCCCTCCGGCCTCTCATGACAACGTTCCCGAAGCCGGTTGTCAATGCAGATGGCCAGAACAATAAGCTCCTCCAGAGTGGCAGGGTTGTCCCGGGAAGCCAGTTTATCCTTGAGAACCTCGCTGAGTCCGTTCAGAAAGACTGAGTGAAGTGCCTCTATATTCCAACCGCTCTCAGTGGCGAGCGTCCAAAAGTCAATGGAATAATCAGCTACGCTCCGGCTGCCCTGCCGAAGCGCAATGAGTCTTTGAGCAGTGCAGTGTTCCTGCCACTGATGGGGTGATGAAAAACCCTCCTCATCTCCTGGGTGAAGCTTTGCCAATTGAAACAAATGTCTGATTGCTGCTCCCAGATGGCCATGGCCCAGGCTAGAGCCCGTCCTGAGAGCAAGGAGATGACATACATCGCCAGCAGCATACCACCCTGCATACCACTGCTGGCTTGCTTCTGAAGCTAAGCAGGGTTGGTCCTGGTCAGTCCCTGGATGGGAGACCAGGTGCTGCTGGAAGTGGTGTTGGAGGGCCAGTAGGAGGCACTCTTTCCTCTGGTCTAAACAAAGATCCCAATGCCCCAGGGCAGTGATTGGGGACACTGCTCTGTGTAGGGTGCCGTCTTTCGGATGGGACGTTAAACGGGTGTCCTGACTCTCTGAGGTCATTAAAGATCCCATGGCACTTATCGTAAGAGTAGGGGTGTTAACCCTGGTGTCCTGGCTAAATTCCCAATCTGGCCCTCAACCATCACGGTCACCTAATAATCCCCAGTTTACAATTGGCTCATTCATCCCCCTCCTCTCCCCTGTAACTATTCCCCAGGTCGTTGCTGCAAATGAGAACGTGTTCTCAGTCAACTTACCTGGTAAAATAACGGTAAAATAAAAATAAAATAAATAAATATGCCACTCTGGAACGCTCGGTGGGAAACGTTGATGCCTGCAGCTCGAAGACCAGCGAACATTGGAGCAGGAACCCACGACAAGGGTTCCCGAGGGGAGGAAGACGATGAACTGGTAGGAAGTGGAGGGTTAGAAACCGCCACAGGTGCAGCAGCAGTTGCTCCCATCTGTCCCATCTGCAGAGTAAACACAAGAGTTCCTAAATCCTCCGACAATGTCTTCAGCCAATCACTGTTCTGACCGTAAATGGTGGAGCCCGGAGTGTCCCTCGGACGACAGAGAAATCTCTGCTGGGTCCATTTTAGGGCTCAGGTCTACTGTGATGTTAGTGCTAGTATGAACTCGGACCCAGGCGCAGAGAAACACAGCAGGCAGAGGTAAGGGTAAATCCAGAAAATGTACTTAAGGTCTTCATAGCAAAACAACAAAGCAAGGGCACACGAGAACACTGAACAAAACATGAGACCTGAGCAACTGGCCCAGTCCACGGAGGAACCTAAATAGTCATCCAACAGGTGATCCCAATAAGCCCAATCAGGGTCACCTCAATACTAGAAGTAACCCAAGGGTGCTCTCCAGTGGCAACCTCAGGTAGTACACTCAAGGGAGAAAACCTGACCTGTGACAGATATGTACAGCAGTAAATATATTAGAGTGAGCTATGTCAACCAGTATATATATATATATATTGTGCCTTCAGAAAGTATTCACATCCCTTGAGTTATTCCATTTTTTTAGTTACAGCCTGAATTCAAAATGGATTAACATAACATTTTTTTCTCACCCAACTACACACAAAACCACATAATGACAAAGAAAAATGTGTTGTTTTGCTAATTTTTTGAAAATGAAACACAGAAATATCTAATTTACATAAGTATTCAAACCACTTTGAGTGCTATGACACTCTAAATTGAGCTCCAGTGCATCAAATATCCTTTGATCATCCTTGAGATGTCACAACCTGTGGCCAATTCAATTGTTTGGACATGACTTAGAAAGAAACACACCTGTCGATATAAGGTCCCGCAGTTGAAAGTGCATGTCAGAGCAGAAACTATACCATGAAGTCCAAGGATTTACCATGAAGTCCAAGATATCATTGTGATGAGGCCTATATCTGGGGAAGGGTATAAAACAATTTCTCGATTGTTGAAAGTTTCCACGATCAGTGATCTCCATCATTGGGAAATTGAAAAAATATGGAACTACCCAGACTCTTCCTAGAACTGGTCGTCTGACGAAACTGAGCAACCGGGCAAGAAGGACTTTGGTCGAGGAGGTGACCAAGAACCCAAAGGCCACTCTGACAGAACTACAGAGTTCCTTGGCTGAGATCAAAGAACCTGCCAGAAGAACAACAGTCTCACCAACCTGGGCTTTACAGAAGCCACTCCTGAGAAAAAGGCACGTGAAAGATTGAGAGCATAAGGCAGGAGATTCTGTGGTCTGATGAGACTCTTTCGCCTGAAAGCAAAGCGCTATGTCTGGAGGAAACCAGGCACAGCTCATCACCTGTGAATCATGGTGGTGGCAACATCATGCTATGAGGATGCTTTTCAGCGGCAGGGACTAGGAGACTGGTAAGGATAGAGGGAACAATGAAATGAGCGAAATACAGAAAATCCCTGATGAGAACCTGCTTCAGAGTGCAAATGACCTTAGAGACTGGGGTGAAGATTAGCATTCCAACAGGAAAATGACCCCAAGCATACAGCCAAAGCAACGCTGGAATGGTTTCAGCACAAGAATGTGAAAGTCCTTGAGTAGCCCAGCCAAAGCCCAGACTTGAATCCAATTGAAAATCTGTGGAAAGACTTGATGGTTGCTGTTCACTGCCACTCCCCATCTAAATGATTTTAATTTTTTAACCCGAACCCTCCAAGATCCCCCCCACAGTTCCCCAGTAGCTGTCACTCAACCATTCGAGACCCCTCCCACAGTCCCCCCCAGGAATAAATATAAAAAATACAATTAATTCCATTCCCCACCCCCAAGAACCCCCCCAATGCACCAACAAGCAAGAGAATGAACTAAAGAGAAAAAAGGAAAAGACAGAAGTAAACAGCAAACAACAATGCAAAAAAATTATTATAATAAATAAATAATATAAATAATACATTTAAAACAAAGGACATCAAGGACAACTAAAATCATAACAGAAATGCCAACTGTATTTGAATGAGAGTGTGTGTATATGCCTGTGTACAAACACCTGCATGGCATCAGCCTCAGGCAAAACGGCATTAGTTGTAAAAACACTGCATTCATTCAAATGTACTTTTTATTATGTTTTATTTTGACATTTAAATGGTTATTTTTTAAAACTTTTATCTTTGACCATCATTCTATCTCACACAGAAACTCCACTCCCACTTGTCTCCAATTCCACATACCAACCCTCAGCTTCCCTCAGCCCATCCCATCTATCTCTGCTGGCCACCCACTTCGGGTTTCTACGCAACACATATCTTTCAACTATGCTGTGATGTTTATCGTACAATTTCAATCTAATCGAATAGAATCCACAGATTGCGAGTTGAAGATAAATACTTTTACTAAGAGTATTAGTAATTGACTGACCCGGTCTCTCCAGATCTCCTAACAGTACTATTTCTAGGGTCAATTTTAGATCAATGCTATGCATTTTCAGCCATTCCTGAACCTGAACCTGAGACCAGAAACAGGCTACCTGAGGGCAATACCAAAGTAAATGGTCTATTGATTCTGTATCCTCACAAAAAAATATGCAGATCTTCGATGATTTTATGCCCCAAATATTCAAAATTTTGTTGGTGGCAAGAATTCTACATAATAATTTTAGCTGAAAATCACGAAGTCTTGAATCTTGCATTGTTTTATATTTTTATATATCAACTCATCGGTACATCAAAAATCTCTTCCCAACTATTTTGCAATCTGTATGGCACAGTTGTCAACATCCTGGTCCTCAAATGAAACTGGTATACTTTCCTATTTATGCTATTTTTATTCCTCTGCCAGTTTTGATCCTTTATATTGGGCAGACAGACCAGGTCCCTACCTCCTCCCGCTGCCACCCGCCTCCTCCATTTTTGGGGAAATGCTGTAATCAATTGGTTGTACTCTTGGATTGAGCAGACCTTCCCATACAATTCTGATAACTCCATGAAGGACATAACTCTACCATTCCAATTTACAATATAATTTAATTTAAAAATCTTTCCCATAAATACAGGTATTTTATCAACCAGCACATTTGAGTTCAGCCATTATATTTGTTGTAATATTTCTCCTATCTTTTCAGGAGGATAAAATTGAAATTGTAGCCAGCTCTGCAATGCTTGTTTGAAAAAGACAGATCCATATTATGGCAAGAACAGCTCAAATAAGCAAAAAGAAATGGCCGTCCATCATTACTTTAAGACATGAAGGTCAGTCAATACAGACAATTTCAAGAACTTTGACAGTTTCTTCAAGTGCAGTCTCAAAAACCATCAAGCACTATGATGAAACTGTCTCTCATGAGGACCGCCACAGGAATGGAAGACCCAGAGTTACCTCTGCTGCAGAGGATAAGTTCATTAGAGTTAACTGCACCTCAGATTGTAGCCCAAATAAATGCTTCACGGAGTTCAAGTAACAGACACATCTCAACATCAACTGTTCAGAGGAGATTGCGTGAATCAGGCTTTCGTGGTCGAATTGCTGCAAAGAAACCACTACTAAAGGACACCAATAATAAGAAGAGACTTGCCAAGAAACACGAGCAATGGACATTAGACCGGTGGAAATCTGTCGATTGGTCTGATGAGTCCAAATTTGAGATTTTTGGTTCCAACTGCCATGTCTTTGTGAGACGCAGAGTAGGTGAACGGATGATCTCCGCATGTGTGGTTCCCACCGTGAAGTATGGAGGAGGTGTGATGGTGTGGGGGTGCTTTGCTGGTGACACGGTCTGTGATTTATTTAGAATTCAATGCACACAACCAGCATGGCTACCACAGCATTCTGCAAAGATACACCATCCCATCTGGTTTGTGCTTAGTGGGACTATCATTTGTTTTTCAACAGGACAATGACCCAACACACCTCCAGGCTGTGTAAAGGCTATTTGACCAAGAAGGAGAGTGATGGAGTGCTTCATCAGATGACCTGGCCTCCACAATCACCCAACCTCAACCCAATTCAGATGGTTTGGGATGAGTTGAACCGCAGAGTGAAGGAAAAGCAGCCAACAAGTGCTCAGCATATGTGGGAACTCCTTCAAGACTGTTGGAAAAACATTCCTCATGAAGCTGGTTGAGAGAACCCTTTTTTTTAGCTTTATTTAACTAGGCAAGTCAGTTAAGAACAAATTATTATTTACAATGATGGCCTACCCCAGCCAAATTGTGCGCCGCCCTATTGGACTCCCAATCACGTCCAGGTGTGATATAGCCTGTATTCGAACCAGGGACTGTAGTGACGCCACTTGCACTGAGATGCTGTGCCTTAGACCGCTGCGTCCCATGGGAGCACACACCTACTTGAATGAGTAGGTGTGTCCAAACTTTTGACTGGTACTGTATGTATCTTACTGTATGTAGCCTACTGTCATTTCAATTTGTTTCGAGTAGCCTAGACAATGCTTCAGAATTCGCAGGCAGTCCAGTATATTTATGTTATGGGGTAAAAGTCGATGCAAAACATTTTTGAATTCAAACGTTCTTCTGACACGTCCACAACAATTTGCCATCGGTTTCTCTTTCAGAAACTGTCACAGTCCTTTGCCAGATACAGCATAAATTACTGCAAAACATTTTTACATTCTGCCAACACAGTAAATAGACTGGTAGCTTTGGTAAAATATTCGACAGTAGGCTATGGGTAAGCTACAGTATTGCTATGACTGCGACGTCATAGGCCTAAACCTATTTAATCCCAGAGCATATACCAAGACAGAACATAGAAACACAATAATCTATTGCTAAATAAAATATTGAACAAGAATTATTTCTTTGCGTAGAAGTGAGCTGTAGCCTACTTTTAAATTGTTTCCAATATACAATCAATGTCACAGGATCGCCGTGGCCTAATTTCAATATTGTCATATTATATAGCAAATCAAAGGCGTTATTGTAACCATAAAAGGTGAATGGAGGGTGTTTTCTGGGCGGAGTTTTAATACTTGTTCATGTGTGTACAGTTTTACCATATGACAGGACAGGTCTGATTTATAATTGGAAACATGCAGGTCTGATTTAGAGCAGGAAACATGCGAATGTAGGCCTATGGCGTACATTTATTATTCTAAATATTTTTGGACATAGGTATTCTTTTCAGAAATAGCTCACACAGCTATTTAGTGTGAAATGTACAGATTTGTAACCATTTGTATTTGTATTTAATATTGATCCCCATTAGCTGCTGCCAATTGACAGATTTCACAACAGACTGTGTGCCCTCAGGCCCCTACTCCACCACTACCACATATCTACAGTACTAAATCCATGTGTGTGTGTGTGTGTGCGTGCGTGCGCCATCTGTGCCAATGTTTGTGTTGCTTCACAGTACCCGCTGTTCCATAAGGTGTTTATTTAAAAAAAATATATACAGTGAGGGAAAAAAGTATTTGATCCCCTGCTGATTTTGTACGTTTGCCCACTGACAAAGAAATGATCAGTCTATAATTTTTCTGGTTGCGTAAATTTCACACTAAATATCCGCGTGCACCATTTCTGAAAATAATCGGTATGTCTAAAATATTGAGATTTATAAACTTGTTTAGTTTGAAAGATGTTTAGTGTGAAATGTACTAATTTGTAACCGTTGTGTAAATTTCACAGTAAATATCTGCATGCGCCATTTCTGAAAAGAATACCTACTATATGTCAAAAAATATAGAGATTTATTAATTTTGCTTATGCCATATATATGCATGTTTCCCGTTATAAATCCTGTCAAATGTTAAAACTGTGCACATGTGAACACACATTAAAACTCTAGGAATTTAGTCTGCAATGTTATGAAAATAAATAAATTCGGAATATGTCTAATAATTTTAGATTTCAACAATAAAACAAACTTGATTTGTGCTCTTCTCAATGGCTGCAACTTGTCATTATGTTTTATGAATACCACCTGCACAAAATACTTAGGCTTGTAATACAATACTTCAACCACTAGATGTGCAACGCACGGTTTAAAGTTTGCGTGGAGGAAAGGACATTCTCAAGTTCCATTTTTATAAAAGATAACTGTTGCAGGAAAACGGTGCACAGCATATATATTTTTTATGTACTCACGGTTTATAAATGAGGCCCCTGAAAGGTGTCTAAAGAGAAGCCTTGAGATAAAATACATATAGTGGAGAATGTATTTCAGCTCCTTGTTGGCTTTGTAACCTGGCCTTCACATATGATTATTCTTTTCCAATCTAATTGTTGCTCAATGACTTTTGCTGTCCTCTTCACAACAGGTCATGCCCTACTCAGCAGCTAATTCCTCTAACCCCCCCACGTGAAGTATGAAGTAGCCAATGTTTCCTTATTTTTGCCAATATTAAGAAACTGTTAGGGCTTAAGTTGTTATGCAAACCCCTGTTAAGCTGTCAATTAGTTAACTGGCTAAAGGTCAGTCTAAGCTACCTCTCAACCTCAGAAAGATGAATATGATTCTTTGTTTGTCGCAGGGGGTAAACATATGCCACACACACACACACGCACACACACACACACACACACACAAAGAGAGAGCAGAGCATGTGCAGCTGAGTGGATGGTGCTTATTATACACCTTTGAGAGGGGTCAAAGTCTGTAGATCCAATAGCTGGCTTATGGTATTATGATAGATTATAGAATCATTCTCTTATGGCAGCAGTCATTCAGATGTAATCACATGTAGCTATGCTGCTAGATGCAAAATAAACCCCTCAGCCCTCTTTCTGAAGGACCATTGAAAATAAGGCGCTCTCTCCTCCTTCAACCTACCCTTGGCTCCCTCAACCCTACAAAGGCTTATGACAGGTCAGCTGTTGGTGACACGGCAGATGCCAGATCATAATCAGAAACCTTTGCTGGCTAACTTATGTCCCAGTCCCTTTGGCTCAGTAGCGAGGACGGGAGAGAGGAGAGCCACTTGAGTCCTAACGGAGTGAGAGCCCCAGGGAGTGTGGAAGGCAGACCGTCAGTGCTGCTGGGGAGGTGGACATCTGACCTCTGTGGGTGGTGCTGTGCACTGGACAAGAGGACAGGAAGGGCCCAGGCAGTCTTCCATCAGCCTGAACAGACATCTTCATAGAGGGGAGAGGGGTTGTGTTTCTGTACAGAGACAGCAAAGATGGGGTAAGGTTGTCTAAGAAGATGAGGGGGATGGGGATACCAATGAGCCCCAGAGCTGGATTTGACAGAGGATACTGTAGGTCTACATCGGTCATTGCTGTACAGTGCAAGAAAGACCCTCTGCTCTTTCCTAACCTCCCACTCATGTTGAAGCTGCGCTGATAAATCACACTATGATGGTATAATGGTATCAGAAGGTATACTGCTGCTCTCTGTTGGTCACATTGATTCAATCAGAGAGATTGAGAGGAGCAGATTTCTAGACTATAATATTTGTATGTGCTGTCCTATGCCCACTGGGGGGCACTTTGAAACTACCCCTGGCAAACCCAGAACTATTGGTTGCACTCACCTTCCCCTAAAAAGGCACCTCTCTCCTCAACCTATTGAGAGGTAGTTGGTTTATGAAATATATAGCGTATAAGTGACCTTCAAACGCATGCACGTACACACACACGTACGTATGTACAGTTGTAGTCGGAAATGTACATACACTTTGGTTGGAGTCATTTAAATTCGTTTTTCAACCACCACAAATGTATTGTTAAAAAACTATAGTTTTGGCAAGTCGGTTAGGACATCTACTTTGTGCATGACACAATACATTTTTCCAACAATTGTTTACAGACAGATTATTTCACTTATAATTCCCTGTATCACAATTCCAGTGGGTTAGAGGGTTACATACACTAAGTTGACTGTGCCTTTAAACAGCTTGGAAAATTCCAGTAAACGATGTCATGGCTTTAGAAGATTCTGATAGGCTAATAGACATACTTTGATTCAATTGGAGGTGTACCTGTGGATGTATTTCAAGGCTTACCTTCAAACTCAGTGCCTCTTTGCTTGACATCATGGGAAAATCAAAGGACATCAGCCAAGACCTCAGAAAAAAATTGTAGACCTCCACAAGTCTGGTTCATCCTTGAAAGCAATTTCCAAATGCCTGAAGGTACCACGTTCATCTTTACAAACAATAGTACGCAAGTATAAACACCATGGGACCACGCAGCCGTCATACCGCTCAGGAAGGAGATGAGATCTGTCTCCTAGGGATGAACGCACTTTGGTGCGAAAAGTGCAAATCAATCCCAGAACAACAGCAAAGGACCTTGTGAAGATGCTGGAGGAAACAGGTACAAAAGTATCTATATCCACAGTATAACAAGTCCGATATCGACATAACTTGAAAGGCTGCTCAGCAAGGAAGAAGCCACTGCTCCAAAACCGCCATAAAAAAAGCCAGACTACGGTTTGCAACTGCACATGGGAACAAAGATCGTACTTTTTGGAGAGATGTCCTCTGGTCTGATGAAACAAAAATAGATCTCTTTGGCCATTATGTTTGGAGGAAAAGGGGGTGGATTGCAAGTCGAAGAACACCATCCCAACCGTGAAGCACGAGGGTGGCAGCATCATGTTGTGGGGGTGCTTTGCTGCAGGATGGACTGGTGCACTTCTCAAAATAGATGACATCATGAGAAGTAAAATTATGTGGATATATTGAAGCAACATTTCAAGACATCAGTCAGGAAGTTAAAGCTTGGATGCAAATGGATCTACCAAATGGACAATGACCCCAAGCATACTTCCAAAGTTGTGGCAAAATGGCTTAAGGACAACAAAGTCAAGGTATTGGAGTGGCCATCACAAAGCCCTGACCTCAATCCTATAGAAAAAATGTGGGCAGAACTGAAAAGCATGTGCGAGCAAGGAGTGCTACAACCTGACTCAGTTACATCAGCTCTGTGAGGAGGAATGGGCCAAAATTCCCCCAACTTATTGTGGGAAGCTTGTGGAAGGCTACCCGAAACGTTTGACTCAAGTTAAACAATTTAAAGGCAATGTTACCAAAAAATGACCCACTGAGAATGTAATGAAAGAAATAAAAGCTTAAATAAATCATTATCTCTACTATTTTTCTGACATTTCACATTCCTAAAATAAAGTGGTGATCCTAACTGACCTAAAACAGAGGATTTTTTACTTGGATTAAATGTCAGGAATTGGGAAAAACTGAGTTTAAATGTAGTTGGCTAAGGTGTATATAAACTCCCGACTTCAACTGTATATATATCCATTCATTCTTGAGGAATATAACTAATAAATGCTTTGTGTGCTTAGTTCAACCATCACACTCCATGAGAACCCAAAATATAAGCTTTTTTCTCTCCAATGTTTGTAAACATTGTAAATGTAAACAAACACTGTAAAGCCTCATCACATAGTTAAAATAATAATTTTGATATCATGGATGGTTTCACGTCCTGACCATAGAAAGTCCTTATTTTCTATGGTGGAGTAAGTCAGGGTGTGACTGGGGGGTTAGTCTAGTTTATTATTTCTATGTGGGGTTCTAGTTTTGTTTTTCTATGTTGGTGATTTTGTAAGATTCCCAATTAGAGGCAGCTGGTAATCGTTGTTTCTAATTGGGGATCATATTTAAGTAGCCTTTTTTCCACCTGTGGGTTGTGGGATATCATTTTGAGTTAGTGTATGTAGCACTGCTGTAGTCACGGTTTGTTTTTTGTTTTATAGTTTCACTTTAATAAATTATGTGGAACTGTAATTACGCTGCGCCTTGGTCCTTCTCTATAAACGAGTGTGACAGATGGTCAGTCCTTGCATCCATAGCTCTGTCTATTAATCTGAGAGTGGTTCAATTTCTCTAGGCCCATCCCTCAGCTTTTTACCAAAACAGAGGCGAGGTGTCCGTTTTTTTATTGTTTCATCTGTGGATTTGCCATTTAAACAGCTGCATATTATCAAGATATCAAAGTGTCACTAACAAAAAGGTAAACAATAGGCCTATAGCAAATCTAGCATATGACATTCATATTTCACATGTAAATAGCACTTTTCAGTAGTGCTCAAAGTATGCCATTCCATGAGCGCAGCTTTTATTTTGAATCAATGAGCCCAATCAGTCCTCCATGACAACAAAATCTTAAACAACGGAGTAGGGCTGGTGAATAAATCCTTTGTCTTGGGGTCATGCTCAGGTAAAACAATTTGGCTAATCTATACTTCCATAATTCCAAGTCCTATTCTTGAATATCAAGGGGTTAGAAGAAGCCTACATAACCAACCCATGAAGTAATATTAACATCCATATGGTCAGCTATGTAAACTTTAACATTGATTTATCCTGCAATAGATGTTGTTCAATTGGTAACATACATTTTTGGCTTCTTCTAATCCCTCTTAAGGGGAAAGTAATCTAAAGGTAACTGAATGTAATCAGATTACGTTACTGTGTTTGGGTAATCCAAAAGTTACAATTTTAGACAGGTAACTAGAAAATGTAATGGATCACATTAAGAAAGTAACCTACCCAACCCTGTAGGACTAAAGTCTGTATTGAATGTTGTTGACTCTGGTGAGGGTGTGTTGTTCCATCCAAAACAGGTTATTAGGAAGATAATCAGGAATATTTACACTTCATCCAGGTAAAACATGTAGGACAGGACTCACAAGTGTATACTGTAGCACTGAATTTGCTGTGTTTCCTCAGATCACCACAAAGGGGCAATGTTGAGGTTTTCAGCAAGGTAAATTAGTTAGGATTTTGTGTGCTGTATGTGTACATGTTTAAGAAAAGGTATCACTGCTAGTGTGTGCTGTGTGTGTATGCACGTGTCTGTCTGTGTGTGAATGCGTGCGTGCGTAGGTTTGTGTTGTGTGCTTATGTGTGTGACCGATATAGGGTTTCTGGGGTATGGATTATCTTGCACCAGGCCTTATTCAGGAAGGCTAGCCTTTCTGAATAAGTGTGAGGCGGAGAGGAGAAAGGCTGCATTGTTATGGTCCAGATGACTGTCAGAGGTGCCTTAGAAAATAGATTAATTCACAGGGGGCTTAAGAGAAACACAGTTGGAAAAACCAACCCGCAGACCATGACTACGATCAAGCTCTTTTAACGGCAGTTAAAGGGTTTTATTACATCAAAATGTCGTAAGCATTCACACACTGATATTGAAGCGTCATAGGCATTCTCAGTGATATTAAAGTATAAAATGCATTCACACTGATATCAAGTGTCATAAGAATTCATTTCACACTAACATTAAATGTTGAAAGAGCTTATCAAATGTAGGATTACATTTCACAAGTCCAACTATACAGTACACATGAACACTGGTATTCAGCACTGTATTCAGGATCAAGCTTTAATCTTTTATGTGTTTTATATGTGTTATGTTTTAATCTCGCTCTCCCTCCTCCGCTCCAACCCTGTCTGCTGTCTGGTTCCAATGTGGTTTTACTTTGGGGCCAGGGGATCCTTAGAAGGCCATATTTCCGCATGCTCTCAGTATATGTTAACGCTGCCAGTCAAGCATAGCACTTGACACTTGGCTCGATTATAGTTCGTCAATCAGTGTTTGTGTGTATTGGTGCGTGGTATGGTAATCACATAATGGTTCAGTGTGATACAGACACCACAATCAACATAATTCCACATGAAATATACCATTTGTATAATTCAAATGCAGTGTTACCAAACTGTTTCCAGTATGACGACGAATCATGCATTTTCCACAATTTAGGTTAAGTGTAAATCCACGGCCTAACAGCATTCCATGTCATCCAACTGAGTCAAAATTCAGTCCACTCTACTACCCAGAGGAACAGATCGTTCTCAATTTCCTTGTACTGCTGATTCCTAAACACCCTTGTTGCTCCATAGAAACGGAGGAAGAAATTCCCTGGCATCAAATGAAAGAAGGACAACTCTCCCTCCATGGCCTATTAGCGATTCATACACTTGTACTCCCTGTACTCCCACACAGCATTCAAATTGTAATCCCACCCATTTACGAGAAATGTGAATGTCTCAGGACGATAAATCTAACGATTTGAAGTACCCAGGGAGGAGTACTGTGTTTTTGTTTACTCTGACTCGCAATTCCCCAGTTAGTTATCGGAGTATAGTACTGAGGAGGGACTACTGAGTCATACTTTATTTTAGAACGAGAATTAAAAGTTTCACTGAGGTTGCAGTGCCTCGTGGTGTCGGTCTGCATGATGGATACAAGGAAGTTTAGGACGGATCATTTCAACATAGTCATTCCACAGACACTCCACAAGTAAAGACTGCATTCACTTGAGAGAAATCAAATACATACAGACTGAAAACCAACGTGACTTTATTATAGAACCCGCAGCACAAGGACGCCATCTTGAACCTGACATCCCGAGCGTCAACTCAACAGTGCATCCAAAGCAACAGATGGAGCCCCATAAATCCCAGGCCATGAGTACCTGGGAGAGCCCAGAAAGAGGGCAGGATAACTTGCACTTAGGCAAGCTCCTGGTCTATGCCTAACCATCAAGGCCCAGGGGGGGCATGGGCCCAAGTGAGTCGTTGCCCATAACTGTCCCATTATTTTGTGGCAAGGCTTTGTGTGTTTTTTCTGTTCTAATTTACTCTGGAGTATATCAAGCTAGGGGAAACGCTTGTTGAATGGTGGTTGTTACTACTGCTGCTCTTAGCTCCCCACAGAGGCAAACCAGATGTCAGGGTGGGTTGTGTGAGGGAGAGAGAGTGTAATTTGGCACTGGGTGTCCACACCTACAGTACATTTTTCTGGGAGTTTCTGACCAGATACGTTTCACCCGGTTTGACCAGTGGTGTGAAGTACTTGGGTAAAAATACTTTAAAGTACTACTTCTGTCATTTTTTGGGGTATCTTTTATTTTTTATTTTTATTCCACTACATTCCTAAAGAAAATAATTTACTTTTTACTACTTACATTTTCCTTTGACACCCCAAAGTACAAGGTACATTTTGAATGCTTAGCATGACAGAAACATTGTCCAATTCACACACTTATCAAGAGAATATCCCTGGTCATCCCTACTGCCTCTGATCTGGCGGACTCACTAAATACAAATGCTTCCTTTGTAAATGATGTCTGATTGTTAGAATTTACCCCTGGCAAACCAGAAATTATAAAACCAGAAAATTGTGCCATCTGGTTTGCTTAATATAAGAAATGTGAACTTTAACTTTTGATACTTAAGTATATTTTAGCAATTGCATTTACATTTGATACTTAGTATATTTAAAACCAAATACCTTAGACTTTTACTCAAGTAGTATTTTACTGGGTGACTTTCACTTTTTCTTGAGACATTTTCTATTAAGGTATCTTTACTTTTACTTAAGTATGACAATTGGGTTATTTTCCCACCACTGGGTTTGACCCAGTTTGATCGGGCTCTCAGAGAGTTTGGTTAATTGTTTGTTCTTGAGCGATAGCCTCCATTTTGCCTTTAGCTGATTATCATTGAGCACTGTCATATCAGTGTGTGCTTAAAGTGTTACCCAAGGATGCATCTTCCTGTGTAGAGGTGAGACTGAATATAATTTTTTAAGTATTGACAAATTGAATGAGTATTTTATGGAATGGGGATTTTTAGATAAGAGGTTATGTCATATTATACACGTCATGCCACAAAATGGAAACACTAAACCCATTTCAATCAGGAAGCAACTTCATCATCATTTTCATCAACTGGGCGCTGTGTCTTTGTGTTTCTGCTTCATTTACATTTACATTTAAGTCATTTAGCAGAAGCTCTTATCCAGAGCGACTTACAAATTGGTGCATTCACCTTATGATATCCAGTGGAACAACCACTTTACAATAGTGCATCTAACTCTTTTAAGGGGGGGGGGGGTTAGAAGGATTACTTTATCCTATCCTAGGTATTCCTTAAAGAGGTGGGGTTTCAGGTGTCTCCGGAAGGTGGTGATTGACTCCGCTGACCTGGCGTCGTGAGGGAGTTTGTTCCACCATTGGGGTGCCAGAGCAGCGAACAGTTTTGACTGGGCTGAGCGGGAACTGTACTTCCTCAGAGGTATGCAGATTACTATATAGAGGGGTAGGAGAGGGAGGGAGAGAAAGAGAGAGTGGAGGGGTACAGGTCAGGTTCTGGAGTAGTAGATCATATATCTGGGTCGGAGAGAGAGGGGGTCAGTAGGGGAGGGAGAGGAGGTGAAGAGGGGGTGAGTAGCGTACAATAGTACTCTACTTTTAAACCGCTAACTGTATTAGCTTGAACATGCAGCAGGTTGGTGTCATAGGAGATCTGAGGTAGCACTCTGCTATGAGGTTCATAGCATGTGTAAATTGAGACACTCCATACAGGGACTCTCCTACAGCAGAACTCAGGGTAGGGTTACTGTTGGACGCTGAGCTCATACAGTAGAAGTACGGGAGTGGCCACTGTAGCTCACCGGCCTGTTGTATCAAATGATCTCATCTCTGGCCTTTCACGTCCATGGAGGGTTAGAAGTGTAAAGAATATAGTCCAGTTGGGTGGAGGATAGAATAGAAGAGACAAGAGATTACGGGACGGTAGGAAGGAGAGATAGTTAGAAAAGAGGAAAAAGGAGGAGAGCGATACAGTAGGTACTTCTCATGGGATTCTCTGTCTGCATCACTGCCCCGTTGTAACTGGAGATTGTGATGACATCATCATCATCTGTGGACAGTGCTTGACAGCAGCTGCTGATGATGTAAGACACAGTGTATGAAAGGAAGGAGGCTGGGGTGACAAGCATGTATCCTCAAGGCAACAACAGTGATCTGAGAAAAAGACGTAACTTTTTTTTATCTCTTGTCCTGTTTAGGTGTTTGATGGATGATCAAACACTTGTGGAAGAACACCTGCCCTCAGGTGTGTCTGTGTTCTCCCGTCTGCTCCCCTAACAGACACACGCGCGCACACACACACACACACACACACACACACACACACACACACACACACACACACACACACACACACACACACACACACACACACACACACACACACACACACACACACACACACACACACACACACACACACACACACACACACACACACACACACACACACACACACACACACACACACACACACACACACACACACACACACACACACATACATACACACACAGAGAACTTGCATAACTGCACGGCACACACACACAACATGCGGGCACACACAACCACATAGCAACCCTATCCGATAGCAACCCCCTCCTTGGAAACACAGTGCTCACAAGACATACAGTATTTTTCTGCCAAACACCACCAGTATGTGTGGACACAATAGTGGAGTTACAGGAAGACCAACTGTGCCATTCTTTCACTACCACTGGGCTGAAAATAAGATAATTTTGTTATTGACCAATGCACCTCCGACAAAGCAAATCATAATAGAAAACTGTCTGCAGATTGTTGTGTATGGGCACAATGATGGCGATGACAGGCACAAGGTATCTGCTTCCTGTGTCGATCAGATAGTGGAGCAGACAGAGATAAATTGCTCCTAAGTGTGAGATACACACAGGGGGAAGAGAACTGGGTTGGTTTGTATTACTGTTTGTTACAGACACCTGGAGACTATGGGTAAAATAGGAAATGTGTAGGCCTGAAATGGCTGTTTCTGTTCATCAGTTACACTTCAGGCACATCAATCTGATTTCAACAACTAGAGATCTTGAATCAATATTTCAGTCCTGTTGACTCGTGATAATGAACCTGAGTGAGTATAGCTTTATCAAATATGGATGGATGAGTATTTAAAGGGATAGGCCCAGTTATGTCACTCTGTATCAGTCATATTAACAAGCCAAATGATAACAAACACTGATCTTATGTATCTTATGTAGGGTGGTGTACACCATTAAGTGTCTATAAACAGTCCAGTCCTAATAGGACAATATAACCATCATAACCATAAAAATGCTTGAGGTGTGATAATCAATCTTTGTAGGTATGGCCCATACACGTAGCATTTCACACTTGCTCCCCTGCCACCCTACCTGCAGGCAGACAGGTGAGTGTAGTGGGTAGTGTGCAGCTGTCATCAGAGATGAGGCATTCCCTGTGGCGTTCATGTGTTAATGGCCATAAATCCTGGCTAGCCTCTTTATCAGACACTGATCTTACAAAGGCTCGCTCTCTCTCTCTCACTGAAAGGGTCTCACTGAATGCATTGGACTCGCAGTGTTTTCTCAGCTGATAGTGGAGATAAGCTTTCCGTGTGTGTGTGTGTGTGTGTGTGTGTGTGCGTGCATGCATGCGTGCGTGTGTACACCGCAAATGCTATAGATCCCACAGCCTATGGCCGGGATCATCAACAACTTTTTTTGCTCCAGTTTCAACTGTTCTGCCTGCGGCTATGGAACCCTGACCTGTTCACCGGCCGTGCTACCTGTCCCAGACCTGCTGTTTTCAACTCTCTAGAGACCGCAGGAGCGGTAGAGATACTCTTAATGATCGGCTATGAAAAGCCAACTGACATTTACTCCTGAGGTGCTGCACCCTCGACAACTACTGTGATTATTATTATTTGACCATGCTGGTCATTTATGAACATTTGAACATCTTGGCCATGTTCTGTTATAATCTCCACCCGGCACAGCCAGAAGAGGACTGGCCACCCCTCATAGCCTGGTTCCTCTCTAGGTTTCTTCCTAGGTTTTGGCCTTTCTAGGGAGTTTTTCCTAGCCACCGTGCTTCTACACCTGCATTGCTTGCTGTTTGGGGTTTTAGGCTGGGTTTCTGTACAGCACTTTGAGATATCAGCTGATGTACGAAGGGCTATATAAATACATTTGATGATTTGATTTTACTTAATTTACCCAGAGGTTTGTCTTTCCACCGTCTCCATATTGTGTGACATTGACCCGCTTAACCAACACCTCCACCCATCCCTTTCCCCACAACAACCACAACTACAAGTAAGCACACACACACACACACACACACACACACACACACACACACACACACACACACACACACACACACACACACACACACACACACACACACACACACACACACACACACACACACACACACACACACACACACACACACACACACACACACACACACACACACACACACACACACACACCAGTGCCAATCAGTAATGGTTGTATGGAGCATATACTAAGCTTTAGCAGGCTTTAGGGGTCTTGTAGCGTCACTGAAGTGACACACTTCACTTCACCCATACATCTCTGTGTCTCTCAGACAACATGTCATGTGTGTAACTGTAATGGGCTCATTAGAAATGTTCAGACGTGGTCCTAATCCCTACTATGTAAGAGTAGTTGGCGTAACTCGTAACTCGTTTTAAACCCAACATTCAATTATCCACATATTGCCTTAATTGTTTACTTGTATCTATCCAGATTCAATTTAAAGCTGTTTCACAAGCCTGCTACACCACAATGGCTTATTGCAGCTAAGGAGTAGACCTATATCTGTACTTAAATGACCTAAACTGTGATAATCCTGTGTAATTGTCAGACTTTTCTTCCAGCAGGGCTTGGGTAAATCTATTGAATGGAAGGCAGTGTGCATTATGTGATGACAATAGTGTACACTGAGTACACAAAACATTAAGAACACCTGCTTTTTCCATGTGTCACGTCCTGACCTTAGAGATCCTTTTTATGTCTCTATCTTGGTTTATGTCTGGTGTTCTATGTCTTATTTTCTGTGTGTTTGGCCGGGTGTGGTTCTCAATCAGAGGCAGCTGTCTATCGTTGTCTCTGATTGAGAACCATACTTAGGTAGCCTTTTTCCACCTGTGTGTTGTGGGTAGTTGTTTTCTGTTTTCTGTGTCTTCACCTTACAGAACTGTTTCGTTTTCGTTCTTCCTCGTTGTTATTTTGTTTAATGTTCAGTTCAAAATTAAATTATAAAATGAACACTTACCACGCTGCACCTTGGTCCTCTCCTTCTTCCCAGGACGATCGTTACACCATGACAGACTGACTAGGTGAATCCAGGTGAAAGCTATCCCTTACTGATGTCACTTGTTAAATCCACTTCAACCAGTTGAGACATGCATTGTGTATGTGTACCATTCAGAGGGTGAATGGGCAAGTCAAAAGATTTAGGTATGGTAGTAGGTACCAGGTGCAACGGTTTGTGTCAAGAACTGCAATGCTGCTGGGTTGTTCATGTTCAACAGTTCCTCGTGTGTATCAAGAATTGTCCACCACCCAAAGGACATCCAGCCAACTTGACACAACTGTGGGAAGCATTGGCATCAACATGGGCCAGCATCCCTTTGGAACGCTTTGAGTCTGTTCTAAGGGCAAAGTTGTTTCTAATGTTTATTATACTCAGTGTAGCGGGGTGCGTAATGGGCGGCAGAGAAGTCAGGCTCAGTAGAGCAGAACTTGGTGATAACCTGAGATTTATTAAGCAAAACCAACGGCATCCAGAACAACAAGAATAAATGGGCACATAATAACCCGTCGCTCCATGGGAACGTGCACAAGCACTACAATAAACAATCCCACACAAAGACATGGGGGGAACAGAGGGTTAAATACACAACAAGTAAATGAGGGAATTGAAACCAGGTGTGAGGAAAAACAAGTCAAAACAATTGGAAAATGAAAAGTGGATCGACGATGGCTAGAAGACCGGCGACGCCGACAGCCGAGCGCCGCCCGAACAAGGAGAGGACCCGACTTCGGTGGAAGTCGTGACAATCAGTCTCTTCTTAGTTCTATTGACATGTTCTTAAGTTTTGGCTTGTTGACAACATGCACTAGTTACATTATGAGAGATGAGATCATGAAGTCACTTTACAGCAAAGCCCTCTGGCTATAAAGTACTAGCTTTGAATGGACAGTTGGTACATACTGTATGGCTTAGAAAGAAACAACAAAACACTCAACAACAACTAACTAATGCATTGACATTAACAGAGGAACATAAACATTGTTAAATGCAGGAAGTGTTTATCTCCAATCTAGGAAGTCATCACTGAGTCCCGACTCATCTGAGATCAAAGGCCCATTTGTACAGAGTATAATTTACCTCCATCACTCAATGCTGCTTATTCAGGTTCCAGGGAAAACTAGCTACATTACCGTGTCTGTAGCCATACACTCTGTTGTGGATGACCCAATCCATATAGTATAGTTGCACCTCTATGATATTGTTTTCGTCAGAATGTCCTCCATTCCTTGTGATTTCATTGATTATTTTGTTTAGGCCTATCCACAAGACTGGAATACAATATGGGGTAATATTCCACGATCCAAATACCTAAAGGAAATATGTGTGAATCATTGTTTATGTTAACACACTAGCAGCTGACTGTTTGACAATTATATTATTATATTAGACTTTCTGAGCAGATGTCTAATTGCTAGCCTGCTTGTAGATTAGCAGTTATTTGCGGTTAGCCCTCTTCATGGGAGGCTACATCCTCTCGAGTGGGAGGACACATGGCGCAACAACAAGCTTAGCCATTGTCCGACTGTTGTAGCCTGCTACCTAAGTAGGGCATCTATCTAACTGCTATCCGTTGCCACGGATCTACCCGTCTCCAGTTGAATATGAGGTCATCCCTCGACAGGAAAGATGATATGCTGTTGAAAAGGTTGTAAGGCCGGGTTCTGAGATCTAGTCCCTGTGGAGCAATCACATTTACATTTACATTTAAGTCATTTAGCAGACGCTCTCATCACATCCTCCAACGTCCATCCCAGCTTTCCCCTCCTCTTCCCCTCCTCTTCCTCTTGTCATCTTTGTCCATGAAGAATGAACCAGAAGGGTGAAGGATTTTCTCAGCGCTACAAATATGCCACCTCCGAGAGCATTTGATCCTTCCAATTGGACTCTCTTTTTGTTAAAGGCCAAGTGCAGTAAAAAACATGATTTACTTTTGTTTTATATACATTTGCACACGATGAGGTTAAAATAATACTGTGAAATTGGGAAAAAGATGATGCCCTTTTAGTGTAACAGCTGTTTGAAAAGACCGTCTGAAATGTCAGCCTGTTTTGGTGGAATGGAGTTTTGGCCTTCCCTGGTGACATCGCCACAGTTTTACCTTTTAGATCACAATGAATAAGATTACATGGACAGGGGGCCTCTGATACTAGATCAGCACTTCTACTCTGACATGCTTTGAGGTTCAACACTGACCTAGTTTCCCACAGCTAGACCAGTGATGACAGACATGTCCTTCCCCTCATACCGACACTATGTTATCATACCCTCTAGTCTAGTCTACAAATCAGACCACTTGAGTTCAGGAAGTAGTAATCTTTGTTTGTCTCACTGTTCTCTTTTAAAACAAGTTTTATGTTCTCTCTGTTGGGAGTAAAACGAGTGAGGGAGTTTGATTTAATACCAAATTTTTACAAAAAAGGACAATCAGTAAATAAGATGAAAAGGTTAGGTTTAAACAGTTTCTATTATTCCAAATATTAAGATCAAAGGTAACAATAAGATCACAATAACATTATGTTTTTCTTCCATTTCCAACCTAGCTGTGCTACGTATCTGACCTGCATGGTTAATCAAATAGTCAGAGTTGATTTGGGATTATCTGATTTTGTGGACAACATTGCTGTCATCCATATACACGTGGCTAACTTCAGGACCTATGTGACCTAGCTATTGTTTGGCCAGACCAAGGAACAATGGAATACAAGCATGATATAATTGCTTATATGATGCGTTCCAATCTTTTGCTTTTATGTGTTCACTCTTTCTTCTTTTATCTTTGAAAATGACTGACCTTTGTTCATCCTCTTGACAAAGCATCACAAACGCTTATAACACACAAGACCATACAGGTCACCTAACCTGTTCATTTAAAACAAGCGTGTGTCAATCAATCAATCAAATCTATTTCTAAAGCCTTTTTTACATCAGTAGATGTCACAAAGTGCTATACAGAAACCCAGCCTAAAACCCTAAATAGCAAGCAATGCAGATGTAGAAGCACGGTGGCTAGGAAAACTCCATAGAAAAGCCAGAACTTAGGAAGAAACTTAGAGATGAACCAGGCTCGGAGGGGTGGCCAGTCCTCTTCTGGCTGTGCCGGGTGGATTTTATAACATTACATGGTCATGATGTTCAAACGTTCACAGATGACCAGCAAGGTCAAATAATAATAATCACAGTGGTTGTAGAGGGTGCAACAGGTCAGCACCTCAAGAGTAAATGTCAGTTGGCTTTTAATAGCCCAGCATTCAGAGTTTGAGACAGCAGGTGCGGTAGATAGAGAGAGTCAAAAACAGCAGGTCTGGGACAAGGTAGCACGTCCTGTGAACAGGTCAGGGTTCCATAGCCGCAGGCAGAACAGTTGAAACTGGAGCAGCAGCACGACCAAGTGGACTGGGGACAGAAAGGAGTCATCAGAACAGGTAGTCTTGAGGCATGGACCTAGGGAAGAGAGGGAGAGTGAGAGAGAGATAATTAGAGGGACCATACTTAAATTCACACAGGATACCAGATATGACAGACTGACCCTAGCCTCCCGACACCTAAACTATTGCAGCATACAGACTGGAGGCTGAGACAGGAGGGGTCGGGAGACACTGTGGCCCCGTCCGACAATACCCCCAGACAGGGCCAACCAGGCAGGATATAACCCCACCCAGTTTGCTAAAGCACAGCCCCCACACCACTAGAGGGATATCCGCAGACCACCAACCTACTACCCTGAGACAAGGCTGAGTATAGCCCATGAAGATCTCCTCCACCGCACGAGCCCAAGAGGGCGCCAACCCGGACAGGAAGATCACGTCAGTGACTCAACCCACTCAAGTGGCACACTCGACCTAGGGATGGCATGGAAGAGCACTAGTAATAGGATCAGAGGCAGAGAAGCCCAGTGGAGAGAGTGGAACCAGCTAGGCAGAGACAACAAGGGCGGTTCATCGCTCCAGTGCCTTTCCGTTCATCTTCGTACCCCTGGGCCAGGCTACACTCAGTCATAGGACCTACTGAAAAGATGAGTCTTCAGTAAAGACTTATCGGTCAAGACAGAGTCTGCGTTTCTCACATGGATAGGCAGACCATTCCATAGAAATTGAGCTCTATAGGAGAAAGCCTTCCCTCCAGCTGTTTGTTTAGAAATTCTAGGGACAATAAGTAGGCCTGTGTCTTGTGACCATAGCGTACGTGTAGGTATATATGGCAGGACCAAATCGGAGAGATAGGTATGGCCCCGTTGATGTAATCTAGTACACACCCTTAAGCACTAAATGGATGGATGGCCCGAAAAAACTGTCACGTCCTGACCATAGTGCTTATGTGTTTTGCTTGTTTTAGTGTTGGTCAGGACGTGAGCTGGGTGGGCATTCTATGTTGTGTGTCTAGTTTGTCTGTTTCTGTGTTCAGCCTAATATGGTTCTCAATCAGAGGCAGCTGTCAATCGTTGTCCCTGATTGAGAATCATATATAGGTGGCTTGTTTTGTGTTGGGATTTTGTGGGTGGTTGTTTCCTGTGTCAGTGTTTGTGCCACACGGGACTGTGACGGTCAGTACGTTTGTTGTTTTGTATTTTGTCTAGTTTTCTTGTTATTAAATCATGGAAACTTACCACGCTGTACATTGGTACTCCAATCCTTCTCGCCTCTCCTCGTCCTCTCCTCGCCCGAGAAGAAATCCCCAAAATTTCTTGGGGGGGGGGAGGCTAAAGGGTAGTGTGGCGAAGGCAGGTAGGAGACCTGCGCCAACTTCCCATGCTTACCGTGGAGAGCGGGAGTACGGGCAGACACCGTGTTGTGCGGAAGAGCGCAAGGTGTCTCCTGTACGTGTGCTTAGCCCGGTGCGGTACATTCCAGCTCCACGTATCGGCCGGGCTAGAGTGAGCATTGAGCCAGGTGCCATGAAGCCGGCTCAACGCGTCTGGTCTCCAGTGCGTCTCCTCGGGCCGGCATACATGGCACCAGCCTTACGCATGGTGTCCCCGGTTCGCCAACACAGCCCAGTGCGGGTTATTCCACCTCCCCGCACTGTTCGGGCTACGGGGAGCATTCAACCAGGTAAGGTTGGGCAGGCTCGGTGCTCAAGGGAGCCAGTACGCCTGCACGGTCCGGTAAATCCGGCGCCACCATCCCGCCCCAGCCCCGTACCACCAGTGCCTACACCACGCACCAGGCTTCCAGTGCGTCTCCAGAGCCCTGTTCCTTCTCCACGCACTCTCCCTATGGTGCGTGTCTCCAACCCAGTACCTCCGGTGCCGGTACCATGCCCAGCGCCGTCTGAGCTGCCTGCCTGCCCAGCGCCGTCTGAGCTGCCTGCCTGCCCAGCGCCGTCTGAGCTGACTGCCTGCCCAGCGCCGTCTGAGCTGACTGCCTGCCCAGCGCCGTCTGAGCTGACTGCCTGCCCAGAGCCGTCTGAGCTGCCTGCCCAGCGCCGTCTGAACTGCCTGCCTGCCCAGAGCCGTCTGAGCTGCCTGCCTGCCCAGCGTCATCTGAGCCGCCCGTCTGTCCCGAGCCGTCAGGGCCGCCCGTCTGTCCCGAGCCGTCAGAGCCGCCCGTCAGTCAGGAGCCGCTAGAGCTGTCCGTCAGTCAGGAGCTGCCAGAGCCGCCAGCCAGTCAGGAGCTGCCAGATTCGCCAGCCAGTCAGGAGCTGCCAGAGCCGCCAGCCAGTCAGGAGCTGCCAGAGCCGCCAGCCAGTCAGGAGCTGCCAGAGCCGCCAGCCAGTCAGGAGCTGCCAGAGCCGCCAGCCAGTCAGGAGCTGCCAGAGCCGCCAACCAGTCAGGAGCTGTCAGAGCCGCCAGCCACTCATGAGCTGCCTTCCAGTCATGAGCTGCCTGCCAGTCATGAGCTGCCTTCCAGTCATGAGCTGCCCTCCAGTCATGAGCTGCCCTCCAGTCATGAGCTGCCCTCCAGTCATGAGCTGCCCGCCAGTCATGAGCTGCCTTCCAGTCATGAGCTGCCCTCCAGTCATGAGCTTCCCTCCAGTCATGAGCTGCCTCTCAGTCCGGAGCTGCCACTCAGTCCGGAGCTGCCACTCAGTTCGGAGCTGCCATTAGTCCGGAGCGACCATCCAGTCCAGAGCTGCCTCTCTGTCCGGAGCTGCCCTTCAGTCCGGAGCTGCCCTTCAGTCCGGAGCTACCTCTCTGTCCTGAGCTACCTCTCTGTCCTGAGCTGTCTCTTCTATCTAGGGGGGGACCTTGTTGAAGGTTCCTAGACCAGGGTCGGGGGCGAGGGTTGCCACTCAAAGGACGCTAAGGAGGGGGACAAAGACAATGGTGGAGTGGTGGCCTCGTCCTGCGCCGGAGCCGCCACCGCGGACAGATGCCCACCCAGACCCTCCCCTTGAGTTTTAGGGGTGCGTTCGGAGTCCGCACCTCAGGAGGGGGGTACTGTCACGTCCTGACCATAGTGTTTATGTGTTTTGCTTGTTTTAGTGTTGGTCAGGACGTGAGCTGGGTGGGCATTCTATGTTGTGTGTCTAGTTTGTCTGTTTCTGTGTTCAGCCTAATATGGTTCTCAATCAGAGGCAGCTGTCAATCGTTGTCCCTGATTGAGAATCATATATAGGTGGCTTGTTTTGTGTTGGGATTTTGTGGGTGGTTGTCTCCTGTGTCAGTGTTTGTGCCACACGGGACTGTGACGGTTATTACGTTTGTTGTTTTGTATTTTGTCTAGTTTTCTTGTTATTAAATCATGGAAACTTACCACGCTGTACATTGGTCCTCCAATCCTTCTCGCCTCTCCTCGTCCGAGGAGGAGGACGACTTAGACTGCCGTTACACTAACCAGTTCTGTTTGGGGGTTGTTTGCGGGCATTGTGGTAGTGTATTAAAGACTTCTCTGTCTGTATACCAAAGTCCAAAACTAGTCATCTAACTTTTGAACTGATAACAATATAAATGCAGTATTGTATTGACCTACTCAAATGTCATATCCATTTTGCTGATTAAACAATACACCACATTGAGCGTAATTGAATAATAATTGAGTCACTGGTGAAGTAGACAAACAAAACAAAAAGATAAGGGAAATTCCATGGGAACGGAATTAAGCTAAGACTCAGATTTTTATGCCAAACAAAAACCATTGATTTCAAAGTTTAACAAACCATACAACTCTATGCACATGGACTACTTTTAACAATTTACACAAAACATTTTACAAAAACACATCCACTGGAAGAACTGTGCAGAAGCAAAGTTTGGTGACAGAAGTTTGAGTTTTAATCATTTAATAATTCATAAACCAAATAGATATCAGTAAAAACACTATACCTCATTGGTAGGTTTACCTTTACTTGTTATTTCTGTGAACTGTCATTATCCTCCTTTCTCATGAGGGAGAGAAAAAATAAATATCTTTTGTGAGTTTTTGGTAAGAGAATTTCAAGGCACAGGGCAATGTTCCTTATTTAGTACAATATCAAAATATACCACCGAACAACATCTGTTTGGTGTAAATGCATGACCTTTGGTGTCAACATAGTTAGTACAAGTGTCTACAAAGGCCATATTGAAATGTTAAGACTGTCATTATCTATTGTACTCTAGTGTCAATCAAAATTGGAATTTTGAGAAAAGTTGGGTCTGCGGAGATTGAGGCACGCTACAGCATTCTCCCTCTCTCTCTCTCACACACACACACACACACACACACACACACACACACACACACACACACACACACACACACACACACACACACACACACACACACACACACACACACACACACACACACACACACACACACACACACACACACACACACACACACGTCTGTGGTACAGTATGTGTGTACAAACGTGTGCTTGTGAGAGAGGGAAAGAAAGAGTGGAGAATGCTGTAGCAGGCCTTACTCACTCAGTGATTTACATTCTATTTGCTGATGCCATTTTAATATACTCTAAGAGTGTATGTGAGTGTGTGTGTGGATTTCTTAAGATATTGTTTTTATATTTATATATTCATCCAGACAATTATTATGATTTAAACATGTTTAAGATCTGAGAAAGACCAGTCTCCCTTGGATTTGCTAACACTGCAAGTACTCTATGGGTGTGTTTGTGAAAGAGTGTGTGTTTGGATTTCTTTAGATATTGTTTTCATATATACAGTATATTGGTCTGAACAATTTATATATAAAATTCATTTGAATATGTATTCACATTAATTGATTCTTCTCTGTCTGTGTCCAAAGACTAAATACAGTACAATTTCAACAACTCATATTTTAGACAAACGCTTTGGCCGATGTAAAAATAATCTCTTCATATTTGTCCATCAGTAAGCTCAGAGAACAAGTGTACTAAAGGAAACTATACATTCACACTATGGATATGAATGGGTTAAACACACTGTCACGTAGAGTAGGCCAGAAGGCTAAACTGGAAAACCTAACCTCTATCAAAATAAAAAGATGGCGGAGCCGCAAAAGTTCTTCTGTGCAAAGGTGTTTATTTACAAAGTGATTCCGGAACAAGAACAACAGTACTGCCATCAAACGTCTACCTTATGGGACAGCTTAAAACAATGCTGCCCCATCCACAGCTCGATCCAAAATGCCTCCCTCATGAACTGAAAGAGAGGCTCCTTTTGTAGGGCTAGCCCCTCCCCTCAGAACAATTACTACCCTAATTAATTAAGCAATTACCTAGTCAAACCTACATTTTCCATTAACTAAACATACTAAAGGATATACATTGCAACACGTTTTTAAACAATATCACAACATAACATTTACAACATTACATCACTACTGACAGTATCTTTCAATATTGCTATTTACATTAATGAGCCTTTTGGGACAGGCACTATAAAGTCAGCCCAATTCCCTTAGCTCGGGTCCTTTTCCAGCATACCCGGAAACTACCGAGATGGAGAGAGAGAGCAACAGAACAAACAAACAAAGCGCTCATCCACAACATTGATAAGTATAATAAATATTGCATATCTTAAATATGAACACTGACAAGTGTGAAATGTATGTACTAAGACAGAAGTTAATTTGTGTGTCGATCCACATTGTTAACTTATCTTATAACGGAGCAGAGAGGAGTGATGAATGTGTGCGTGCGTTAAAGTACCAAATGCTGCCCGCGGCCAGTGACGGACTTCTTACCTTCCTCCTCTCCTGAAGCGACCAGGTTCGGGAGCCTTGATAGGTAGTCCGCCGTGACGTTTTCTTTTCCTGTCTTGTGACGGACACAGAACCTGAAGGGCTGGAGCTCCAGATACCACCTGGTCACACGAGAGTTCCGGTCCTTCATGGTCTGGATCCAGGTCAATGCTCTGTGGTCCGTGTGCAGGTCAAATTCCCTCCCAAGAAGGTAGTAACGGAGGCTATCTAGGGCCCACTTTATAGCCAGGCACTCCTTCTCGATTGTAGAATACCTGGTTTCCCTGGGCAACAGCTTCCGACTCAGGTACAGCACAGGAAGCTCTTCTCCTGGCTCCCCTTGGGCAAGTACAGCTCCAATTCCCACAGCCGAAGCGTCCACCTGCACGAGAAATCTCTTCTGAAAATCAGGGGTCTGGAGAACAGGGAATGAGCACAGTTTGGTTTTTCAGTATCAGGAAGGCTTCCTCACACACTCCTCAGTCCACTTCACAGGGTTGCTGGCCACCTTTGAAGTGAGGTTGGTCAGAGGGACAGCGATGGTCGAAAACTGCGGAATGAATCTCCGGTACCACCCTGCCAGACCTAGGAAGGACTTCACCTGTGTCTTGGTTCTGGGTTGAGGGCTGTTCCTGATGGACTCCACTTTGTCCACCTGAGGCCGAACTTCACCCTTACCCAGCTGGTAACCCAGGTACTTTGTCTCCTGTTTCGCCCACTCACACTTCAGGAGGTTAAGCGTGAGGCCTGCATCATGGATCTTCCCCAGGACTCTGCTAAGATGCTGTATATATGCAAATAATGTCTCCAAAACTAAATATGTGTTGATATTAGTTGGAAGAGGTCTTTTAAGACATTTTATGGTAGATGTTTTCTAAGACCCCTTTTCCATCAGTTTGACAAGAAATCAAAGCTTTTGCTTATTCCTAATATTTAGGATAGAAAGTGGTTGAAATGTATATATGCCTTAATATCTATCAACAAATGTAGACTCTTAGCTTTCATTTGACACCAGATTTGATATGCTCCTATGAACTTCACATGTTCACACTCCTTTTACATGAAAATGCCCATAACTGATAAACAATCATCTGTAAGTGTCATCAATACCAACATGAAGGGCCTTTGTCATTTTGAGAACCTCTGGATTTATTTCTTACCATCTTATCTTGTGTCCACGTCTCCTGAACTGAGATAAAGGCATTCCAGAGGCTTAAGGGACGTCATGGAAGCAGGGATTTCATAATATGACAAGTATTATTTTCTTTTAAATGGAAATGCCACTCATACCAATAAGCAATAATGGAATTTCATTATTGGTCCTTATCCCTTGTTTAGTTGAACTCCAGATTGTACTTTTCCCATTGTATTTGTGCCATTGGATATTATTTAATGTCATGACTAAATCGTAAAATATAAAGTTTAACATTATTGGAATACAACAAGAATGTGTACTTGTTTTGCATTACGCTTTTGGTGTAGGCTACAGTCATGGCCAACAGTTTTGAGAATGACACAAATATTAATTTTCACAAAGTCTGCTGCCTCAGTTTGTATGATGTCTATTTGCATATTCTCCAGAATGTTATGAAGAGTGATCAGATGAATTGCAATTAATTGCAAAGTCCCTCTTTGCCATGCAAATGAACTGAATCCCCAAAAACATTTCCACTGCATTTTAGTCCTGCCACAAAAGGACCAGCTGACATCATGTCAGGGATTATCTCGTTAACACAGGTGTGAGTGTTGACGAGGACAAGGCTGGAGATAACTCTGTCATGCTGATTGAGTTCGAATAACAGACTGGAAGCTTTAAAAGGAGGGTGGTGCTTGGAATCATTGTTCCTCCTCTGTCATCCATGGTTACCTTCAAGGAAACACGTACCATCATCATTGCTTTGCACAAAAAAGGGTTTCACAGGCAAGGATATTGCTGCCAGTAAGATTGCACCTACATCCACCATTTATCGGATCATCAAGAACTTCAAGGAGAGCGGTTCAATTGTTGTGAAGAAGGCTTCAGGGCGCCCAAGAAAGTCCAGCAAGCATCAGGACCGTCTCCTAAAGTTGATTCAGCTGCGGGATCGGGGCACCACCAGTACAGAGCTTGCTCAGGAATGGCAGCAGGCAGGTGTGAGTGCATCTGCACGCACAGTGAGGCGAAGACTTTTGGAGGATGGCCTGGTGTCAAGAAGGGCAGCAAAGAAGCCACTTCTCTCCAGGAAAAACATCAGGGACAGACTGATATTCTACAAAAGGTACAGGGATTGGACTGCTGAGGACTGGGGTAAAGTCATTTTCTCTGATGAATCCCCTTTCCGATTGTTTGGGGCATCCGGAAAAAAGCTTGTCTGGAGAAGACAAGGTGAGCGCTACCATCAGTCCTGTGTCATGCCAACAGTAAAGCATCCTGAGACCCTTCATGTGTGGGGTTGCTTTTCAGCCAAGGGAATGGGCTCACTCACAATTTTGCCTAAGAACACAGCCATGAATAAAGAATGGTACCAACACATCCTCCGAGAGCAACTTCTCCCAACCATCCAGGAACAGTTTGGTGACGAACAATGCATTTTCCAGCATGATGGAGCACCTTGCCATAATGCAAAAGTGATAACTAAGTGGCTCAGGAAACAAAACATCGATATTTTGGCTCCATGGCCAGGATTCTCCCCAGACCTTAATCACATTGAGAACTTGTGGTCAATCCTCAAGAGGGCAGGTGGACAAACAAAAAGCCACAAATTCTGACAAACTCCAAGCATTGATTATGCAAGAATGGGCTGCCATCAGTCAGGATGTGGCCCAGAAGTTAATTGACAGCATGCCAGGGCGGATTGCAGAGGTCTTGAAAAAGAAGGGTCAACACTGCAAATATTGACTCTTTGCATCAACTTCATGTAATTGTCAATTAAAGCCTTTGACACTTATGAAATGCTTGCAATTATACTTCAGTATTCCATAGTAACATCTGCCAAAAATAACTAAAGACAGGCAGCAGACTTTGTGAAAAGTAATATTTGTGTCATTCTCAAAACTTTTGGCCACGACTGTACATGTATAATTGAATCAGGCTATATTGAAAGGGAGGGGCTATACGGACACGACTAATGTCAGCAGCTGAGAGTTGACTGGAGACAAATGCAGCCGCTTCAGTCAGTTCTGTCAGTTGTTCTGGTGAACCCTTCCCAGCTAGCTCGTTTTTGCTTATGGCTAGAAACTTCAGCAAGAATTTAAAACTTGTCTGCCGAAGTTGGAACTTGGGAGAGTGTTCAGAATCCTTCCGTTTTTATTGGAGTAATTTTTCATGGATGCCAAGGTAAGCCAGACTTCCCCGAGAATTGATCAAGACGAAAGGAAAAAATTATTCTATCTTTTGTCTCTCTGTGTTTCATAATTTTCCTTAAATTCGCAAGAGGCGAATTTCCCTCATTAAAATGCAAATAAATGTATAACATTTTTAACATGTGTTTTTCTGGATTTTTTGTTTGTTATTCTGTCTCTCACTGTTCAAATAAACCTACCCTTAAAATTATAGACTGATCATTTCTTTGTCAGTGGGCAAACGTACAAAATCAGCAGGGGATCAAATACTTTTTTCCCTCACTAGCTGGGAAGGGCTCATCAGGACAACTGACTAAACCTAATCCATTTGTCACACTCAACACTCAGCTGCATGACATACAGGTAACTGCCAAAATAAAGGAAATGCCAACATAAAGTGTCTTAATAGGGCGTTGGGCCATCAAAAGCGTCACCGTACCTTGGCATAGACTCTGGAACTCTGGAAGTGTCATTTGGAACTCTATTGGAGGGTTGCGACACCATTCTTCCACGAGAAATTCCATCATTTGGTGTTTTGTTGATGGTTGTGGAAAAGGCTGTCTCAGGCACCACTCCAGAATCTCTCTCTCACACACACACACATACCCCTTATGCTCCTATGAGACCCCTCTTTCAAAGTCGCCGAGATCTCTTCTTCTAGCTATGGTAGCAAAAAATAATGGCCAATTCTTCATTTTTATGCATGACCCTAAGCATGTTATTGCTTATTTAACTCATGAACTACACCTGTGTTGGAAGCACCTGCTTTCAGTATACTTTGTATTCCTCAAGTGTTTGCTTTGTTTTGACAGTTAGTTACCTGTATCACCAGGCGTGTCCATATAGCATCATCAACATTGAAACATTGGGCCAAGGCAAAGATTATCTATTATGTTGACAAGATATTGGACTGTCTGCTCTAACAATGGGAATAAATCTGAGCAAAGGCGGAAGGCAGGCTGGAGGAGCAGGGAGCAGGCGGGAACATTCTAGCCAATGAGAGGGCAGATATTCAAATATAAAGTTGTTCTTCTCAAAGTTGTCGGGATGCTACGTGCGTCCACTTATATCAGGGCATTCGTAACAATCAAAAAAGTATAATACTTCCATTTAATCAAATAAGCCAAACTTAGCTAATTAGCATGTCTGAATGCTGTGTATAGACAGCATGGACAATATATGGATAGAAAAGGTCTGTACAGCAGTAGTTATATAGAATGAGCTATGACTAGAATACAGTATAAACATATAAAATGGGTAAATATTATTTAAGTGACCAGTGTTCAATGACTCTATGTACATAAGCCAGCAATCTCTAATGTGAAGCAGTCTCTAAGGTGCAGGGTAGGGTAACGGGCGGTAACCCTACCAGCTCTTACAGTCTCACGTCAGAATTAGACATTCATCCGTGTTTCTCGAACACAAAGACACATTTTGGTTGAGTGCATTCAGTTGTACAACTGACTAGGTATCCCCTTTCCCTACTGTTTGATCATTTATGTATGGCTGTTTATTTTCAGAAGGCCTCAGTTCAGAAAGCCTACAGGGTTTCTGTACATGACAAGACATAGTTTATTGATTGTTCTTGTGGTGGTGGAAAGGTTGTCAACGTTAGTGTCGTTATTAACAAGATTTGCAGAGGAATTGCTTTTTCTAGTTTCTCAAACAATTACTTCAGGCGATTTCTTCACCAAAACAGACCAGATGAAAATCATACACAGAGGATCATGCCTGTGTAACCTGTTCCTTCACTCATCACCATTGAGTGATTGAATAGGTTTCATCATCATCTTGAATTTGCAGACGTGTTGCTGTGCGTTTTGTTGCCAACCTTACTTTGCTAGCTGATAAACTTTACGTTTATTTTTATTTTTAATTACCGTTTATATTTTTAGTTTTTCCATCACAACTTTTTTCCCTCATTCAACTTTTTCACTCCGGACGCTTTATCTGGACATGGTTCGTCAGCACTTTCAACAGCCGAAGCTAAGTAGTAACATTAACATGATGTCTTTTAATTGCAGTCGCTGTACTCATAATATACAGGAGAACGATCGCCTTATGGCGAGGATAGCTGTGCTGCAAGCCCAGCTTCAGACGCAATCGTTTGGCAAGGGTAATTTCAGTGTAGGAAAGGATGAAACAGCGTCTGTGCCACCAGTAAGTATAGATAGTAACGTTAGTATAAATCCCCCCGCACAGTCCCCGCAGCCGGACAACTTTCTCATGACTTCTGGAGGGAAATGCTGTAGGAATGCTCAACTGGTGTCGCTCATTCAGCCGACAGAAACTTTCAACCGGTTTTCCCCATTAAGTAGCGAGTCGGAGTCTGAGGCCGAGTCTTCTCTTGTCTCTACTCCTCCCGTTACAGGGTCTGAGACGCCGAAGGCTCCCACCATTAGCTCTGACAAATTGAAAACCCTAGTCATTGGCGACTCCATTACCCGCAGTATTAGACTTAAAACGAATCACCCAGCGATCATACACTGTTTACCAGGGGGCAGGGCTACCGACGTTAAGGCTAATCTGAAGATGGTGCTGGCTAAAGCTAAAACTGGCGAGTGTAGAGAGTATAGAGATATTGTTATCCACGTCGGCACCAACGATGTTAGGATGAAACAGTCAGAGGTCACCAAGCGCAACATAGCTTCAGCGTGTAAATCAGCTAGAAAGATGTGTCGGCATCGAGTAATTGTCTCTGGCCCCCTCCCAGTTAGGGGGAGTGACGAGCTCTACAGCAGAGTCTCACAACTCAATCGCTGGTTGAAAACTGTTTTCTGCCCCTCCCAAAAGATAGAATTTGTAGATAATTGGCCCTCTTTCTGGGACTCACCCACAAACAGGACCAAGCCTGACCTGCTGAGGAGTGACGGACTCCATCCTAGCTGGAGGGGTGCTCTCATCTTATCTACCAACATAGACAGGGCTCTAACTCCTCTAGCTCCACAATGAAATAGGGTGCAGGCCAGGCAGCAGGCTGTTAGCCAACCTGCCAGCTTAGTGGAGTCTACAACTAGCATAGTCAGTGTAGTCAGCTCAGCTATCCCCATTGAGACCGTGTCTGTGCCCCGACCTAGGTTGGGCAAAACTAAACATGGCGGTGTTCGCCTTAGCAATCTCATTAGGATAAAGACCTCCTTCATTCCTGCCATTATTGAAAGAGATCGTGATACCTCACATCTCAAAATAGGGTTACTTAATGTTAGATCCCTCACTTCAAAGGCAGTTATAGTCAATGAACTAATCACTGATCATAATCTTGATGTGATTGGCCTGACTGAAACATGGCTTAAGCCTGATGAATTTACTGTGTTAAATGAGGCCTCACCTCCGGTTTACACTAGTGACCATATCGTGCATCCCGCAAAGGCGGAGGTGTTGCTAACATTTACGATAGCAAATTTCAATTTACAAAAAAAAAAATGAAGTTTTCGTCTTTTGAGCTTCTAGTCATGAAATCTATGCAGCCTACTCAATCACTTTTTATAGCTACTGTTTACAGGCCTCCTGGGCCATATACAGCGTTCCTCTCTGAGTTCCCTGAATTCCTATCGGACCTTGTAGTCATAGCAGATCATATTCTAATTTTTGGTGATTTTAATATTCATATGGAGAAGTCCACAGACCCACTCCAAAAGGCTTTCGGAGCCATCATCGACTCAGTGGGTTTTGTCCAACATGTCTCTGGACCTACTCACTGCCACAGTCATACTCTGGACCTAGTTTTGTCCCATGGAATAAATGTTGTAGATCTTAATGTTTTTCCTCATAATCCTGGACTATCGGACCACCATTTTATTACGTTTGCAATCGCAACAAATAATCTGCTCAGACCCCAACCAAGGAGCATCAAAAGTCGTGCTATAAATTCTCAGACAACACAAAAATTCCTTGATGCCCTTCCAGACTCCTTCTGCCTACCCAAGGACGTCAGAGGACAAAAATCAGTTAACCACCTAACTGAGGAACTCAATTTAACCTTGCGCAATACCCTAGATGCAGTTGCACCCCTAAAAACGAAAAACATTTGTCATAAGAAACTAGCTCCCTGGTATACAGAAAATACCCGAGCTCTGAAGCAAGCTTCCAGAAAATTGGAACGGAAATGGCGCCACACCAAACTGGAAGTCTTCCGACTAGCTTGGAAAGACAGTACCGTGCAGTATCGAAGAGCCCTCACTGCTGCTCGATCATCCTACTTTTCCAACTTAATTGAGGAAAATAAGAACAATCCAACATTTCTTTTTGATACTGTTGCAAAGCTAACTAAAAAGCAGCATTCCCCAAGAGAGGATTGCTTTCACTTCAGCAGTAATAAATTCATGAACTTCTTTGAGGAAAAGATCATGATCATTAGAAAGCAAATTACGGACTCCTCTTTAAATCTGCGTATTACTCCAGGGCTTAGCTGTCCTGAATCTGCACAGCTCTTCCAGGGCCTGGGATCGGGAGACACACTTAAGTGTTTTAGTACTATATCTCATGACACAATGATGAAAATAATCATGGCCTCTAAACCTTCAAGCTGCATACTGGATCCTATTCCAACTAAACTACTGAAAGAGCTGCTTCATGTGCTTGGCCCTCCTATGTTGAACATAATAAACGGCTCTCTATCCACCGGATGTGTACCAAACTCACTAAAAGTGGCAGTAATAAAGCCTCTCTTGAAAAAGCCAAACCTTGACCCGGAAAATATAAAAAACTATCGGCCTATATCGAATCTTCCATTGCTCTCAAAATGTTTAGAAAAAGCTGTTGCGCAGCAACTCACTGCCTTCCTGAAGACAAACAATGTATACGAAATGCTTCAGTCTGGTTTTAGACCCCATCATAGCACTGAGACTGCACTTGTGAAGGTGGTAAATGACCTTTTAATGGCGTCAGACCGAGGCTCTGCATCTGTCCTCGTGCTACTAGACCTTAGTGCTGCCTTTGACACCATCGATCACCACATTCTTTTGGAGAGACTGGAAACCCAAATTGGTCTACACGGACAAGTTCTGGCCTGGTTTAGAGCTTATCTGTCGGAAAGATATCAGTTTGTCTCTGTGAATGGTTTGTCCTCTGACAAATCAACTGTACATTTCGGTGTTCCTCAAGGTTCCGTTTTAGGACCACTATTGTTTTCACTATATATTTTACCTCTTGGGGATGTTATTCGAAAACATAATGTTAACTTTCACTTTTATGCGGATGACACACAGCTGTACATTTCAATGAAACATGGTGAAGCCCCAAAATTGCCCTCGCTAGAAGCCTGTGTTTCAGACATAAGGAAGTGGATGGCTGAAAACTTTCTACTTTTAAACTCGGACAAAACAGAGATGCTTGTTCTAGGTCCCAAGAAACAAAGAGATCTTCTGTTAAATCTGACAATTAATCTTGATGGTTGTAAAGTCGTCTCAAATAAAACTGTGAAGGACCTCGGCGTTACTCTTGACCCTGATCTCTCTTTTGACGAACATATCAAGACTGTTTCAAGGACAGCTTTTTTCCATCTACGTAACATTGCAAAAATCAGAAATTTTCTGTCCAAAAATGATGCAGAAAAATGTATCCATGCATTTGTTACTTTTAGGTTAGACTACTGCAATGCTCTACTTTCCGGCTACCCGGATAAAGCACTAAATAAACTTCAGTTAGTGCTAAATACGGCTGCTAGAATCCTGACTAGAACCAAGAAATTTGATCATATTACTCCAGTGCTAGCTTCCCTACACTGGCTTCCTGTTAAGGCAAGGGCTGATTTCAAGGTTTTACTGTTAACCTATAAAGCGTTACATGGGCTTGCTCCTACCTATTTTTCCGAGTTGGTCCTGCCGTACATACCTACACGTACGCTACGGTCACAACACGCAGGCCTCCTAATTGTCCCTAGAATTTCTAAGCAAACAGCTGGAGGCAGGGCTTTCTCCTATAGATCTCCATTTTTATGGAATGGTCTGCCTACCCATGTGAGAGACGCAGACTCGGTCTCAACCTTTAAGTCTTTACTGAAGACTTATCTCTTCAGTAGGTCATATGATTGAGTGTAGTCTGGCCCAGGAGTGTGAAGGTGAACGGAAAGGCTCTGGAGCAACGAACCACCCTTGCTGTCTCTGCCTGGCCGGTTCCCCTCTCTCCACTGGGATTCTCTGCCTCTAACCCTATTACAGGGGCTGAGTCACTGGCTTACTGGTGCTCTTTCATGCCGTCCCTAGGAGGGGTTCGTCACTTGAGTGGGTTGAGTTACTGATGTGATCTTCCTGTCTGGGTTGGCGCCCCCCCCCCCCTTGGTTTGTGCTGTGGTGGAGATCTTTGTGGGCTATACTCGGCCTTGTCTCAGGATTGTAAGTTGGTGGTTGAAGATATCCCTCTAGTGGTGCGGGGGCTGTGCTTTGGCAAAGTGGGTGGGGTTATATCCTTCCTGTTTGGCCCTGTCCGGGGGTATCATCGGATGGGGCCACAGTGTCTCCTGACCCCTCCTGTCTCAGCCTCCAGTATTTATGCTGCAGTAGTTTATGTGTCGGGGGGCTAGGGTCAGTTGGTTATATCTGGAGTACTTCTCCTGTCTTATCCAGTGTCCTGTGTGAATTTAAGTATGCTCTCTCTAATTCTCTCCTTCTCTCTTTCTTTCTCTCTCTCGGAGAATCGGCTATGAAAAGCCAACTGACATTTATTCCTGATTATTATTTCACCATGCTTGTCACTTATAAACATTTTGAACATCTTGGCCATGTTCTGTTATAATCTCCACCCGGCACAGCCAGAAGAGGACTGGCCACCCATCATAGCCTGGTTCCTCTCTAGGTTTCTTCCTAGGTTTTGGCCTTTCTAGGGAGTTTTTCCTAGCCACTGTGCTTCTACACCTGCATTGCTTGCTGTTTGGGGTTTTAGGCTGGGTTTCTGTACAGCACTTCGAGATATTAGCTGATGTACGAAGGGTAAAAATAAAATAAACTTGATTGATTAATTGATTGATCAACATTACTTACACCCAGTGGCGACCTGTCATTCAGGGCAGGTGGGGCAAAGCCAGGGGTTGCCTGTTTTGCATGATATTTCAACATTAATACTTGTCACATAACAGTTTGCAAACAATGTAAAAAAAAAAGTAAAACATTAATTGAGTTAATAAAGCAGCATACAAACTTGTTTTTTGCTTTCTTGATTAAGGCAGCTGCAAAAATGCAAGTGTTTCAGCCTAGCTCAGTACTTTCTGTGGTGGTGGGGCAGCCAGCTGAAAATAAGGAGTGTAGGGGTTGGTAATGTTCTCTAGTTGCGCTGTGATTGACTCAGTGTTCTGTCACTCATGGGGACACTTGGGTGCTGCCATAGAGTTACATTAGAAGTGCTCGTCCAAGAAGGCCACAGATAAAATGATGTCAAATCACGTTATATCTACAGTAGCTTTGATTGGACTGATCATGTCAACGTCATACTTTGAAAATCTTAGCTAGCAAGCTAGCAGTCAACATCATGAATCAAGTCGACAATCTACTGGCAAATGCTTTTTAATCCTTGTCATACAGTATGAAGAGAAATAATGAAGAGAAATGATAGATAAAACGTAGCAGTGCTCATCGGCCACTGGACATAAACGTTACACAACAAGATGGAAATCGAAAATTCAACGATGAGTTTGCTATTCAGTGGAGTGGGTTTGTGGTTCCAAGTCTGAGTTTAAGGGTCTCTTTTCCAAGTTTAAAGGATAAACATTCAACATTGGCCATGCTGTCAATCCAGCATGACTTTTGCCGCGCTCAAAACAACTGTAAACTCAGAACTGGGAATCTGACTTCAGTGAGTTCAACTGGGAACTCAGAAAAAACAAGCTCCAACTTGGAATTGCAAGTCGGGAACTCGGGCTTCTTTCTAGAGCTCCAACTTGAAGATCCCTGACTTATCATGATTCAACCTTGTTTTTTTTTAGAGTTGCCAGTTGTCTTGAAAGTACCATAAATCCAGAGAATAACAGACTTTGATGCCAAAATTTGCCCACGAAGGACTGCAGAGTCCAAAAATGTATTGTATGCTGCTGTATAACTTATATAATATGCCAGGGGAATATGTACACTGTAGCTAAGAAAGTAATACTATTTTATTTAACTAGGTAAGTCAGTTTAGAACAAATTCTTATTTATAATGCCAGCCTAGGAACAGTGGGTTAACTGCCTTGTTCAGGAGCAGAACAACAGATTTTTGCCTTGTAAGCTCGGGGATTCAATCTAGCAACCTTTCGGGTACTGGCCCAATGCTCTAACCACTAGGCTACCTGCTGTGTATGTTGTGCAGCAAACTGTTAGTAGCCCATGTGCCTCACCCTAATAATTTGGTCCCTTTCCCCCCTGTTAATTTTGCTTACAGTTCTGACTTGGTGGTGCACATGTAGCCTATATCCTGTTTTAGAGAAATGTCTTAATTGAATATTTTAAGAGCTTTCATTGTCTGCTTATACGCCCCGTTTATTTATCCTACGGTTCTGACTTGGTGTACAGGGAGAGTACATTTACATTTACATTTAAGTCATTTAGCAGACGCTCTTATCCAGAGCGACTTACAAATTGGTGCATTCACCTTATGATATCCAGTGGAACAACCACTTTACAATAGTGCATCTAACTCTTTTAAGGGGGGGGGGGGGTTAGAAGGATTACTTTATCCTATCCTAGGTATTCCTTAAAGAGGTGGGGTTTCAGGTGTCTCCGGAAGGTGGTGATTGACTCCGCTGACCTGGCGTCGTGAGGGAGTTTGTTCCACCATTGGGGTGCCAGAGCAGCGAACAGTTTTGACTGGGCTGAGCGGGAACTGTACTTCCTCAGAGGTAGGGAGGCGAGCAGGCCAGAGAATACTGTAAGAATGGCCCATGTTCTGAATTCTGTCGCTGTACATTACAAAAGTGCTGAACAAATAGTTATATTGTCTACGTCCGTCCTAGCTCGCTTATTAATGTCTTAATCGAAATTACGGATTGCCTCTTATCCGCTCGTCGTCCCATTATGCCATAGTTTGTACATCGCAATTGTCAGTAAAAAACAGTTTTTTTAAGCAAGTCAGCCATATCAGCTATTTTTTTCAAAAGACAGTGAATGAGGCTGAATGAACTGTTTCGCTGCCAGACAAGGCTCCGCTGATAGCCAGGTGTAGCAGTGGTAAGGGGTTGGGAGTTCTGTTGGGACAGCTTTATGTAGGCCCTAACAGTTTGTGGGCACCGTTTGTCACAGTTATAGTGCAATTCATTGTGTTGGCTTGCATCCCACTTTTCTTTTTTTGCCCCACCAAGATTTACATGCTAAAATCGCCACTGCTTACACATATCAAGTCCTTGTACTGTATATCAATGGCCATTAATAAGGAAGGAAATAAATACAGGAAAGAATAGCAAACCTGCCTGTCACACCACTGGGACACATACAGCACTACCAGACCAAACAGTCCAGTCAGCCCAGGGAGCCGTGCAGCTCTTCAGCGTTGCAGGTGTTTCCACTGGCACCTAAATCTTGAGAGAACGTAACCGGAGAGGAAGTGACCTCACCCTCCCAGTATGCCAATCGGTAACGCTACACTCTGACTGGTAATGGGAAAGGCCGGGTCCACCAGTGCTCCCACTACTCCCAGTGACACCCCCTTAGTAATTTACTGGTGCTCTAACGAGGTGCTGGGTTTATATAAAGGGTGCAATGGGGGGGTTGGGGGGCATGGATGGGATGGGATGCCTCCTGCGATTTGTGTCAGGTTCACATGACGGGTTGGGGGATGGATGGGCGATCCTGGTGGCATGCGCCTCTTTAATTCCCTAATGTACAATACCTGGGGCCTCATTTATCAATTTTGCAAACTATTCTAAAATACTACTTACAAACAACATGTAGAATGTTTGTAAGCAAACAATACTACAAGCGTCAAACGCACAGCGGTATGAGATAACCATTGATAAATACCAAATTTTCTCAGCCACAGTGCTCGTGCACGACCTTGGTTAATTGCATTTCTAAATGCCCCTAATTAATTCTATAATGTCAAAATCATCCCTTTAACCCGTGGGGTCCCCTTTGAAAATGGCGCCAACGGACAAGGCTGCTGTGCTTCAAGCTATTAGGAAACTCTGCAGTATTTTCTTTTTTGATGTGTTATTTCTTACCTTATTAGCCAAGGAAATGTTTTGTGTTATTACATACAGCCAGGAATAACTTTTGGATATCAGAGCGACGGTAACTCACCAGCATTTTGTTCACCGGACCTAGAATACCTTACAATCAAATGCTGACCGTATTACCTCCCAAGAGAATTATCTTCTGTTGTACTCACAGCCATGTGAGCCAATACTGTATATTCCCCCTCAATACCGATACCACGACGGCCCTCAAAAAACTTCACTGGACTTTATGCAAACTGTAAACCAAATGTCCTGAGGCCGCATTTATTGTAGCTATCAGTTCTATCAACACTTTGACTGTGACCACTGCTACTCCAACTTCTGGGATGCCTACAAGGCCCTCCCCTGTCCTCCCATCGGCAAATTTGATCACGACTCCATGTTGCTCCTCCCTTCCTATAGGCAGAAACTCAAACAGGATGTTCCCGTGCTATGGACTATTCAACTCTGTTCTGACCAATCGGAATCCACGCTTCAAGATTGTTTTGATCACGCAGACCATGATATGTTCCGGGTAGCCTCTGACAACATAGATGAATACACTGATATGGTGACTGAGTTTATCAGGAAGTGTTGTACCGACTATGACTATTAAAACCTACCCTAACCAGAAACCGTGGATAGATGGCAGCATTTGCACAAAACTAAAAGCGCGAACCATCGCATTTAACCATGGTAAGGTGACTGGGAATATGGCCGAATACAAACAGTGTAGTTATTCTCTCCGTAAGGCAATCAAAATGTCAGTATAGAAAGAAAGTGGTCGCAATTCAACGGCTCAGACACGAGACGTATGTGCCAACATACACTTAGTATGGGGTGGCAGGTAGCCTAGTGGTTAGAGCATTGGGCCAGTAATCTAAAGGTTACTAGATCAAATCCCCGAGCAGGTAAGGTAAAAATCTGTTGTCTGCCCCTGAAGAAGCCATTTAACCCACTGCTCCTAGGCCGTCATTGTAAATATTAATTGGTTCTTAAACTAGCAACCTCATGATGGGTATAGGGAAAACTTTAGTATCACATAGTAGCCGAAACCTATCAATGTTATATTGAGCTGGGTGAATGGAATATGAATGAAATATGGCCATGCTCATAAAAAAAAATCATCCTCCCTCATTTTAAATGGCACCGACCACCACTGCTTGACATTCTATATAATTTGACCACATCAGTACATTTCTTGCAATAATAATCCATATAAATATGTCAGCCTGAAGGCTGCCACCTTCGGAATGCCAACCACCTGGTTCGGATACGCGAAGGGGATGAGTGGAAGACAGCCTTCAACACAGCCAGCGGACATTATGAGTACCAGGTCATGCTGTTTGGACTCACCAATACCCCCGCTGTCTTCCAGGCTTTGGTAAACAATGTTCTCCGGGAGAACTTTTTTGTGTTTGTCTACCTTGACGACATCCTGTTTTTTCCCGGTCCGCCCAAAAACATGTTCTTCATGTCAGGCAGGTCCTTCAGCGCCTCCTGGAGAACCAATTGTTCCTGAAAGCTGAGAAGTGTGAGTTCCACCGCTCTACAATCGCCTTTCTGGACCCGTCACGTCAATTTGTGGTTGAGGTTGGTTGAGGCTTCTGATGTTGGAGTGCAGGCCATCCTGTCCCAGCGATCTGCCCAGGACCAAAAGCTTCATCCCTGTGCCTTCTGTCCCATTGCCTCAATCCGGCAGAGAGGAACTAAGACGTAGGCAACCGAGAACTCCTGTCGGTCAAGATGGCGTTGGAAGAGTGGAGGCACTGGCTGGAAGGAGCCAAACAGCCATTCTTGGTCTGGACCGACCATAAAAGTGTGGAATATCTCCGTACAGCCAAGCTTCTTAACTCCAGGCAGGCCCGGTGGGCTCTCTTGTTTACAAGATTCAACTTCACCGTTTCCTACCGCCCAGGGTCCAGAAATGTGAAGCCTGATGCTCTCTACTGCCTATACAGTTCCTCTGCCACACCCTCGGTCTCCGAAACCATTCTCCCTACCTCATGCCTTGCAGCCACAGTGGGTTGGGGCATTGAGACCCTGGCTCGCAAGGCACAATGCTCCCAGCCTGGACCTGAAGGGGGCCCGGCTAACCTGCTGTTTGTTCCTAACTCAGCCCGGTTCCGGGTCCTGGAATGGGCTCATTCCTCCAAGCTAACCTGTCATCCCGGTTCCCGCCATACTCTGGCATTCCTCCTACAACGTTTCTGGGGGCCCACAATGGTTCCTGACGTCTCTGCCTTCGTAGCTGCATGCACAGTGTGCGCCCAGAACAAGACAAAGCTCCTTCTAGCCTTTTTCAGCCACTACCGGTCCCTCATCGTCCCTGGTCCCATATCTCTCTGGACTTTGTCACTGGGTTTCCCCCGTGTGATGGCAACACCGTCATTCTGACAGTAGTGGATCGGTTCTCTAAGGCCGCTAATTTCATGCCTCTCCCCAAACTTCCCTCTGCTAAGTAAACGGCCCAGCTCTTGGTGCACCACGTCTTCTAGATCCATGGACTCCCGGTGGATATGGTTTCCGACCGGGTCCTAAATTCTTATCTCAGTTTTGGAAGGCATTCTGCACCCTTGTTGGGGCGTCGGCCAGCCAATCCTCCGGATTCCTGAGGTTGAAGAGGCACTTCTTCACCACACTGTCTGTATGGGTGGACCATTTAAGTTTGTCAGTGATGTGTATGCCAAAGAACTTGAACCTTTCTACCTTTTCCACTGCGGTACCGTTGATGTGGATAGGGGGTGCTTCCTCTGCTGCATGGCCACGCAGTCATGGGTGAACAGGGAGTACAGGAGGGGGCTGAGCATGCATTCCTGTGGGGACCTAGTGTTGTGGGGACCCAGATATTCCTCTTGTCCAGATGGGGTAGGGCAGTGAGCAGTGCGATGGCGATTGCATCGTCTGTGGATCTATGGGGGCGGTAAGCAAATTGAAGTGGGTCTAGGGTGTAAAGTAGAGGTGATATGATCCTTGACTAGTCTCTCAAAGCACCCTGTCACATTTATTTAACAAGGCAAGTCAGTTAACTTCTAGTTGCACACAATCCCGGATCCGGGAGCACCCCCATCAGTAAAAAAGCTGACTAGCATAGCCTAGCATAGCGTCACAAGTAAATACTAGCATCTAAATATCATTAAATCACAAGTCCAAGACACCAGATGAAAGACACACATCTTGTGAATCCAGCCATCATTTCTGATTTTGAAAATGTTTTACAGGGAAGACACAATATGTAAATCTATTAGCTAACCACGATAGCAAAAGACACAACTTTTTTTTCTCCACAATTTTTTTCCTGCATAGGTAGCTATCACAATTTCGACCAAATAAAGATATAAATAGCCACTAACCAAGAAACAACTTCATCAGATGACAGTCTGATAACATATTTATTGTATAGCATATGTTTTGTGTTGAAAAATTTGCATATTTCAGGTATAAATCACAGTTCTACATTGCAGCTGCAATCTGAAATAGTGCTGAAGCAGCCAGAATAATTACAGAGACCAACGTCAAATACCGAAATACTCATCATAAAACATTTCTGAAAAATACACAGCGTACAGCAAATGAAAGACCAACATCTTGTGAATCCAGCCAATATTTCAGATTTTTTAAGTGTTTTACAGTGAAAACACAATATAGCATTATATTAGCTTACCACAATAGCCAGAAACACAAGCCGTTTACCAGTAGCAAAGGTTAGCGATCCTAACAAACCAGCAAAAGATATATAATTTTTGACTAACCTTCATATACTTCATCAGATGACAGTCCTGTAACATCATATTACACAATGCATATAGGATTTGTTCGAAAATGTGCATATTTAGCGTCACAAATCGTGGTTATACAATGTGAATTGTAGCCAAACTTGAAGCAATCTGTCCGGCGCCATCTTGGAGAGGCACCTAATCTAATCGATAACTAATCGTAAACTTGACTAAAAAATACAGGTTGGACAGCAAATGAAAGACACATTAGTTCTTAATGCAACCGCTGTGTTAGATTTTTAAAATTAACGTTACTCGACATACAGCGTGCGTTACAGCGAGACCATGCCGAAATTAATGGCGGACTAATAATTTTACATCTTTCCACAGATATACGAATTAACATCATAAATAGCTCTTACTTTTGGATGATCTTCCATCAGAATCTTGGGCAAGTGGTCCTTTGTCCAGAACAATCGTCTTTTGGTTGAAAGATGTCCTCTACTCCTGTAGAAATTAGCTGCTAACGCCGATGTACCGGAGAGGTGCCCAACTCGCGATAACGCCTGACAAAGAAACTCCAGAAAATCGCAATAAACTGATATAAACTGCTATAAGTCGGTTTAAATTAACTACCTTATGAAGTTTTTAAGACAAAAAACTAATTAAATCAGAGCCGGAGATATAGAACTGCTAAACCGAAAGCTTTTCAAGACGCCGGTGTCCCTGCTGCGTCAGGCGCCGCGTCGAAAAGGTCGGTACTTCCGTTCCAAGAGGTTTTATACTCCCCCAGATGGTGCTATCCGCTCCATTCAAAGTCTCACCGCTTACTGACATCTAGGGGAAGGCGTATGCAGTGCATGTAGCCCCATAGCTTATAAGGGAATTTATAAACCGACCCTGGAACAGAGACCTCCATTTCAGAAATCTCACTTCTTGACAGGAAGTGTGCTGCAGAATGAGTTCTGTTTCACTCAGAGAAATAATTCAAACGGTTTTAGAAACTAGAGAGTGTTTTCTATCCAATAGTAATAATAATATGCATATTGTACGAGCAAGAATTGAGTACGAGGCAGTTTAATTTGGGAACGAAAAATCTACAAAGTGTAAACAGCACCCCCTATTGAGAAAAGGTTAACCTGTTATGGCTGCAGCCCGACACCGGTACACCTATGAAAACATCCAGCTCAAGTGCAGGGCACGAAATTCAAAATCTATTTTTTAAAAATATTTAACTTTCACACATTAACAAGTCCAATACAGCATTTGAAAGATAAACATCTTGTGAATCCAGCCAACATGTCCGATTTTTAAAATGTTTTACAGAGAAAACACCACATATATTTATGTTAGCTCACCACCAAATAAAAAAGAGGACAGACATTTTTCACAGCACAAGTAGGATATAAGTAGCATCCACAAGCCAACCTAACTAACCTAGAACCAACCTAAATAACCTAGAAAAAACTACCTCAGATGACAGTCCTATAACATGTTACACAATAAATCTATGTTTTGTTCAAAAAATGTGCATATTTTAGCTATAAATCAGTTTTACATTACTGCTACCATCATAGCTACAGTCAGAAATCGCACGGGAGTAGCCAGAGAAAATACAGACACCAACGTCAACTACTAATTACACATCAGAAAACATTTCAGAAAAATATATGGTGGATAGCTAATGAAAGACAAAGATCTTGTGAATACAGCCAATATTTCCGATTTTTGAAGTGTTTTACAGCGAAAACACAATATATCGTTATATTAGCTTACTACAATAGCTAGCACACAGCAGCATTGATTCTAGTCAAACGGTAGCGATAGCACAGTTCGACAGATATATGAAAAAGCATCCCAAATTGGGTCCTTATCTTTGTTGATCTTCCATCAGAATGTTCTCCAAGGGGTCCTTTGTTCAGAACCGTCTTTATTTGGATCCAGAACGAACGATTTCCCTCTTGAATTAGCAAGCACACTGGCCGTGCGGCGCTAACCTCTCCTTCTTGCCAAAATTCTTGCGTCGCATCACGTCTAAAGTCCAGAATAAATTTCAATAATATAATTAAACTATATTGAAAAAACATACTTTAGGATGATATTGTGACATGTATCAAATAAAATCGAAGCCGGAGATCATATTCACCTTTAACGAGGGTTTTCCAGGAGCCGAGTCCAGGTCCAACTTCGCGCCCAGGAAAAAAAATAAAGTGCGCAACTCTCACTCCAAGAGGTTGTGTTCAATCCCAGGACGAGATAATCAAGTCATTTCTGCTCTCACTTCCGCATGACACCCAGGGGAAGGCGTATGACGTGTTTCTACAGTCCTAAGTGACATGCCCTTTTATAGACAAGCTCTTGAAGAGAGACATCGCTTTTGGAAATCTCACTTCCGGATAGGAAATGGGCTGTAAAAAGAGTTCTGTTCCACTTAGAGAAATAATTCAAACGGTTTTAGAAACTAGAGACTGTTTTCTATCCAATAGTAATAATAATATGCATATTGTACGAGCAAAAATTGAGTAAGAAGCGTTTGAAAATGGACAAATTTTTCCAGTTTTTCAATACGCCCCCTGCAGCCATAACAGGTTTTAATCAACCCTGTTTGATTGATATGTATTAGGTCTGGTAAAACTTTTGCCATTCTATTGCTTTTGAGCTTTGTTTTATTTTATTGTCACCATTTATTAAACGTATGGGTCTGTAATCAGCAGGGGACTCCCCAGATTATTCTGGTTTTAATATAACAGAAATAACTGTTTGATACATGTAACTAGGAAGCACTGAATCGAGTGATGTATATTACTGTTTAAATGTTTGGGGTCACTTAGAAATGTCCTTGTTTTTTAAAGAAAAGCTCATTTTTTTGTCCATAAAAAAAACATAGAATTCATCAGAAATACGGCGTAGACATTGTTAATGTTGTAAATCACTATTATAGCTGTAAACGGCAGATTTGTATGGAATATCTACATAGGCGTACAGAGCCCCATTATCAGCAACCATCACTCCTGTCTTCCAATGGCACATTGTGTTAGCTAATCCAAGTTTATCATTTTAAATGGCTAATTGATCATTAGAATTATGTTAGCACAGCTGAAACTGTTGTTCTGATTAAAGAAGAAATTAAACTGGCCTTCTTTAGAGTAGTTGAGTATCTGGAGCATCAGCTTTTTTGTGGGTTCGATTACAGGTTAAAAATGGACAGAAACTCGTCAGTCTATTCTTGTTCTGAGAAATGAATGCTCTTCCATGCGAGAAATTGCCACGAAACTGAAGATCTCGTACAACGCTGTGTACTACTACCGTCACAGAACAGCGCAAACTGTCTCTAACCAGAACAGAAAGAGGAGTGGGAGGCCCCGCTGCACAACTGAGCAAGAGGACAATTACATTAGAGTGTCTAGTTTGAGAAACAGACGCCTCACAAGTCCTCAACTGGCAGCTTCATTAAATAGTACCCGCAAAACACCAGTCTCAACGTCAACAGTGAAGAGGCGACTCTGGGATGCTGGCATTCTAGGCAGAGTTTCTTTGTCCAGTGTCTGTGTTCTTTTGCCCATCTTAATCTTTTCTTTTTATTGGCCAGTCTAAGATTTGGCTTTTTCTTTGCAACTCTGCCTAGAATGCCAGCGTCCCGGAGTCGCCTCTTCACTGTTGACGTTGAGACTGGTGTTTTGCGGGTACTATTTAATGAAGCTGCCAGTTGAGGACTTGAGGCTTAAATCATTTGATTCATATTTTGGTGTTTCTATTCCGAGAAAAATTTATAACGAAACCCTTAGGGTTTCCGTTAGGATGGAATGGAAAATATTGCACTGTACAAAATGACAGTAGGTTACAGCATAAGAGGATTGGAGGATTCTAAATTAATTTCTAAGGGACAAAACATTTCCACTCCCTAATTGTAGTGTAACAAAAGCTCATTTCGCCTATGGTAGGCCTACAGTATATATCAAAATATTTTTTTCAATGACGTGACTCTCCACCAATAATTACAGTTAGAGGATTGGAGAAATCTAAATTAATATTTAAGGGGCATTTTCCATTAGGATCTTTTAATTTATCCATTTGTTTTGTCTTGTTACCTGCACACCTAGTTTTCATTCCCCAATCACACTACATGTATTTATTCCTCTGTTCCCCCTCATGTCTTTGTGTGTGATTGTTTCGTGTATCATGTCATTTTTTACGCGCTATTTCTGGTGTGCGTTTATTTTCCGTGTTTTATATTCACGAGGTATGTTTATTTGTTTGTACTTTATTGTTGTGACTGTTTGCGCATTCTTGCACATTGGCATATTGGATGGAGGTTTCGACACAGTGGCATCCATCTGTTGGTTTTTCCTGCCTAAATAAAGTGTGCGCCTGTTCACAACTCTCTGCTCTCCTGCACCTGACTCCGCTCCCAGTACGCACACCATTGACAAAATGATATACTGTATGTGAGGCTCCAGATCATATCTTTCATCATGACACTGGTGAGGAGGAGAGTCCTTGTTAAACTTTGACACAAAGTAGTCTGTGATAAATAGCACAATATGTTTCATCTGAGTATTTGTTATTGTCAAAAAAATCCATACCTTACGCTTTTTTTACTCAAAAATGAGTTGTATGAGCTCAGGTCAATGAGGCCTACAGGCCATAAATAGCAAATAGAAGTTCAAAACGTGTCATGTTCACAATAACTTAAGTTGCTAAAAAGATCTAACATAACATTAGGTGATAATACACTGCTCAAAAAAATAAAGGGAACACTTAAACAACACAATGTAACTCCAAGTCAATCACACTTCTGTGAAATCAAACTGTCCACTTAGGAAGCAACACTGATTGACAATAAATTTCACATGCTGTTGTGCAAATGGAACAGGTGGAAATTATAGGCAATTAGCAAGACACCCCCAATAAAGGAGTGGTTCTGCAGGTGGTGACCACAGACCACTTCTCAGTTCCTATGCTTCCTGGCTGATGTTTTGGTCACTTTTGAATGCTGGCGGTGCTCTCACTCTAGTGGTAGCATGAGACGGAGTCTACAACCCACACAAGTGGCTCAGGTAGTGCAGCTCATCCAGGATGGCACATCAATGCGAGCTGTGGCAAGAAGGTTTGCTGTGTCTGTCAGTGTAGTGTCCAGAGCATGGAGGCGCTACCAGGAGACAGGCCAGTACATCAGGAGACGTGGAGGAGGCCGTAGGAGGGCAACAACCCAGCAGCAGGACCGCTACCTCCGCCTTTGTGCAAGGAGGAGCAGGAGGAGCACTGCCAGAGCCCTGCAAAATGACCTCCAGCAGGCCACAAATGTGCATGTGTCTGCTCAAACGGTCAGAAACAGAAACAGACTCCATTAGGGTGGTATGAGGGCCCGATGTCCACAGGTGGGGGTTGTGCTTACAGCCCAACACCGTGCAGGACGTTTGGCATTTGCCAGAGAACACCAAGATTGGCAAATTCGCCACTGGCGCCCTGTGCTCTTCACAGATGAAAGCAGGTTAACACTGAGCACGTGACAGACGTGACAGAGTCTGGAGACGCAGTGGAGAACGTTCTGCTGCCTGCAACATCCTCCAGCATGACCGGTTTGGCAGTGGGTCAGGCATGGTGTGGGGTGGCATTTCTTTGGGGGGCCGCACAGCCCTCCATGTGCTCGCCAGAGGTAGCCTGACTGCCATTAGGTACCGAGATGAGATCCTCAGACCCCTTGTGAGACCATATGCTGATGCGGTTGGCCCTGGGTTCCTCCTAATGCAAGACAATGCTAGACCTCATGTGGCTGGAGTATGTCAGCAGTTCCTGCAAGAGGAAGGCATTGATGCTATGGACTGGCCCGCCAGTTCCCCAGACCTGAATCCAATTGAGCACATCTGGGACATCATGTCTCGCTCCATCCACCAACGCCACATTGCACCACAGACTGTCCAGGAGTTGGCGGATGCTTTAGTCCAGGTCTGGGAGGAGATCCCTCAGGAGACCATCCGCCACCTCATCAGGAGCATGCCCAGGCGTTGTAGGGAGGTCATACAGGCACGTGGAGGCCACACACACTACTGAGCCTCATTTTGACTTGTTTTAAGGACATTACATCAAAGTTGGATCAGCCTGTAGTGTGGTTTTCCACTTTAATTTTGAGTGTGACTCCAAATCCAGACCTCCATGGGTTGATAAATTTGATTTCCATTGATAATTTTTGTGTGATTTTGTTGTCAGCACATTCAACTATGTAAAGAAACAAGTATTTAATAAGAAGATTTCATTCATTCAGATCTAGGATGTGTTATTTTAGTGTTTTGAGCAGTGTATATGTGCTATTATGGATTTATAATCAGCTATAATGGGGCGGTCATTTTGGACCGGGAACACAGAATTAATTAACATGAAACGAACACAACAGGGGGATTAAGATCATCTTCGGGCCAAATGGGGGCCCAAGGCTGGTTAGGAGACACCGCTAGAGACACAATGTAATTGTGATGAACTGAGAGAATATTAGTAAAGGGCACTGTAGTTCATTAATCACATGCTGTCTTCTCTGCTCCTCTGCTCTTACCTCTTTCCCTTCCTGTCTTCTACACCTCTCTCCCCACCTCCTCTTTCTTCCTCTTTTTTTAATAATGCACACCATATGTGCATTGAAATACAGCTCGAACTTGTATTTATAATATAATATTACAAATATAATATTTATAATGCATGTATTATGTATTTATAACTCCTGGATAATGAACTTTCAATAAAGCGTTTCACATTCTCCACTGGTTGAAATGAAGTATCTCCTTGAAATACTACACCTATCCTGTGTCCTCAGATTAATGCAGATGAGGGAGTTAAATACGCGTAGGAAGTGTAGTGTACTGTATTTTTTCTGTATGTATGAATTACAAATCAGCCTTTACTTAAATCATATTTCTAGTCTATTGCATAGTTACAATGTGTAATCATTGATGTCCCAGGAGCAGGAGTGGTAAACACTGTTGAAGTGTATAATTGTAATACATACATGCAGACACAGCATCTTTCAAAGAATGGAGTTTGATACACCTGGTATCGGATATGACTGAAAAATAATGTCTCACAGAGATTCATACCTGAACCGCAACGTTTATTTGCCAAAGAAGAGTACTTGATCAGTGAATATATTCAATGTACAGGCTACAATGTGGGGATCTCATGCATGGTAATAACTACATGTATTTAGGACTTGCATCCTTGGCACAATAAAGGTATTATATTCTACTAAATCCATAGGCTTCATTAATGCCATTCAGACATGAAGTCGAAACAACAACTATGATAGCTGAGGTTCATAGATGAGTTCTGAATGTTATAATTATTTACATTTGCTTCCACCGTAATGTTTTGTCAGCCATTTTTGCTGAAAAAAGTCACCAGCGATGGGTGGCTCACGTCAAATTCGTCATTGTAACCACTCGATATGGTTAGTCATATATAAACCTTGGGACCCAAATGCATAATGAGTGCTCTAACTCCCCCTTGTGGTGGTCTGGAGCAATGAAGCCGTGACGCTGGGTACCTCTAAGTCCCACGGTGTAAGCTCGCAACTTTTAAAGGAGGACCCACTGTACTTGTCCTCTTGCTCAGTTGTGCACCGGGGCCTCCCACTCCTCTTTCTATTGTGGTTAGAGCCAGTTTGAGCTGTTCTGTGAAGGGAGTAGTACACAGCGTTGCACTAGATCTTTTGTCTGCTGATAGTTGCTTCAGGGTAATTGAGTCTATGAAGGCTGTAGGATCAGTCCAACTGTTTAATTGTTTGACTTATATAGATTTTCATAAGCTTAAAAAGTGTCATGAATCACGTTGTTTCTAATTAACACATTTGTATCTTCATCGCTTAAAATTATAACTGGTTTGGCGAGTATTTGTTTTGTGAGGGCTGCAAGATATCTGCTAGGTTTATTTGCTATTAAATAGCATGCTTTTCCCATTCTAACGTTCAATCGAACAGTACCTGTCTACATGCTTTATATAGCAGGCCAGATACAGATTATTTTGATTTGTCAGGAACACGTTGATTGACAAAGTCATGAACATTTTGATGAATTGAATAAACCACCTTTGGGTTATGACAAAAAATATGCCTCGGGTCAAAATGACCCCAGTCGGTAGCTTGAGGGTTAAATAAGGTCTGCTGCAGTCCACTTTACCACTAAAAGCTTCCTCCCACTCTCAGTTCAGATCTGAGTCGATATTCTTGGAATGAAGGAATGCGTTCTTCCCATAACATTAATACCCAGTTTCCCAGTTTGACTTCAGCTACAACTGATAAACTTAGAAGACTGGAATCTGCCCTACAAGCATACAAATGACACTGGTTGGCATGGGAACATTTTTCAATTGCCAGTACTGTCCGGTTGCCACGCCCTGACCATAGATTGCTTTGTATGTTTCTATGTTTTGTTTGGTCAGGGTGTGATGTGGGTGGGCATTCTATGTTTTATGTCTAGGTTGTCTTTTTCTATGTGTTGGGCCTAGTATGGTTCTCAATCAGAGGCAGGTGTCAGTCATTGTCTCTGATTGGGAGCCATATTTAGGTAGCCTGTTTTTCATTGGCTTTTGTGGGTGATTGTATTTTCTGTTCTGGTTTTTGTTTTCACCGTACAGAAGTGTTCGTTTGTCGTTGTATTGTTTTTGTTCAGTGTTCGTTGTTGCTTATTAAACAATATGGACACTGACCACGCTGCGCATTGGTCCTCCTCTTCTCATTCCAATGACGAGCGTTACACCGGTGGGGTGGTGACCCCTCTCTCTGGGTCAGATTTGATTGATCAATAAATAGCCATAAAATAACTACAGTTGAAGTCAGAAGTTTACATACACTTAGGTTGGAGACATTTCAACCATTCCACAAATGTATTATTAACAAACTATAGTTTTGGCAAGTCAGTTAGGACTACTTTGTGCATGACACAAGTAATTCTTCCAACAATTGTTTACAGACAGATTATTTCACTTATAATTCACTGTATCACAATTCCAGTGGGTCAGAAGTTTACATACACTAAGTTGACTGTGCCTTTAAACAGCTTGGAAAATTCCAGAAAATGATGTCATGGCTTTAGAAGCTTCTGAAAGGCTAATTGCCATAATTTGAGTCAATGTTAGGTGTACCTGTGGATGTATTTCAAGGCCTACCTTCAAACTCAGTGCCTCTTTGCTTGACATCATGGGAAAATCAAAAGGATTCAGCCAAGATCTCAGAAAAAGAAATTGTAGACCTCCACAAGTCTGGTTCATCCATGGGAGCAATTTCCAAACGCCTGAATGTACCACATTCATCTGTACAAACAATAGTGTGCAAGTATAAACACCATGGGACCACGTAGCCGTCATACCGCTCAGGAAGGAGACGCGTTCTGTCTCCTAGAGATGAACATACTTTGGTGCGAAAAGAGCAAATCAATCCCAGAACAACAGCAAAGGACCTTGTGAAGATGCTGGAGGAAACAGGTACAAAAGTATCTATATCCACAGTAAAACGAGTCCTATATCGACTTAACCTGAAAGGCCGCTCAGCAAGGAAGAAGCCACTGCTCCAAAACCTCAATAAAAAAGCCAGACTACGGTTTGCAACTGCACATAGGGACAAAGATCGTACTTTGGGGAGAAATGTATAATAATAAATAATGACCATCATTATGTTTGGTGGAAAAAGGGGAAAGCTTGCTAGCTGAAGAACACCATCCTAACCGTGTAGCACAGGGGTGGCAGCATCATGTTGTGGGGGTGCTTTGCCGCAGGAGGGACTTGTTTCCTTCACAAAACAGATGGCATCATGAGGCAGGAAATTATGTGGATATATTGAAGAGACATCTCAAGACATCAGTCAGGACGTTAAAGCTTGGTCGTAAATGGGTCTTCCAAATGGACAATGAACCCAAGCAGACTTCCAAAGTTGTGGCAAAATGGCTTAAGGACAAGAAAGTCAAGGTTTTGGAGTGGCCATCACAAAGCTCTGACCTCAATCCTATAGAAAATGTGTGGGCAGAACTGAAAAAGCGTGTGCGAGCAAGGAGGCCTACAAACCTGACTCAGTTACACCAGCTCTGTCAGGAGGAATGGGCAAAAATTCACCCAACTTATTGTGGGAAGCTTGTGGAAGGCTACCCGGTACGTTTTACCCAAATTAAACAATTTAAAGGCAATGCTACCAAATACTAATTGAGTGTATGTAAACTTCTGACCCACTGGGAATGTGATGAAAGCAATGAAAGCTGAAATAAATCATTCTCTCTACTATTATTCTGACATTTCACATTCTTAAAAGAAAGTGGTGATCCTAACTGACCTAAGTTAGGGCATTTGTATTAGAATTAAATGTCAAGAACTGTGAAAAACTGAGTTTAAATGTATTTGGCTAAGGTGTATGTAAACTTCCGACTTCAACTGTACTTATCAACATGATGAGGACAATATGCCAGGACCCATAGGGATTGAGTTTAATAATTGGTGAGGATGGATCTTGAGAATTCGACTGCAGTGTGGAATAGGGCAGCCATTCAGTGGACTCACAAACAGAAAAATACCAATTTCATGGCAGTTTGTATTATCATAAACAAATGTTTTTTTTTATAAATGTTTCTGAATTAAAATAGTGTGTTGTGGGTATGTAACTGGCCTAGGATGGAGGGCAGGTTTTCCGTGGGAAAATGGTTGAGAGATGGCATGAGATTCAAACATTGACTACAAAGGGTGCAGTGGGTCTTTTCACAAGTAGATATCTGAACAGTGGGGATCTCAAAGAGATATTTAATTGGCTTAAACTGCTGTGTCAAATCCTATCGCCTGACTAACACAGAAACACACACACACACACCAGATGGGTGTTAAACAGGGATGGCATCCTTCCCAGGGGATCCAGCAAGATGTCAACATTAGATCCAGATTCATACTGGGCCACATTGTTGTAGCAAGGCACCACACGCACACCCACACACATACATTATTAAAGTGTCTATAGGCACACCATGTTTCATGCTCAGTGAGGCAGAAAGAAGTAGAGGTAAATTACAGGGGTGTAACCTGTCCCCCTGACAAGCATAGCCACTCTTCTGAACAGGACAGGACAGATTGTTCAAAGTTTAAGGGAATGCCCTATTGCGTACTCTGAGTCTCTCTCTCTTTCTCACAGACACCAACCAGTACGTTGAGACAGAATCTGGCTCTGTTAGCTAGTAGGCATGGCGTGATGTGGTTAATCGAAGCAGGATCACTTAATTAGTGACAACAGAACAAGGGAGCTGTCCAAGACCTGTCCGTGCATGCCGAACACATCTCTCTCTCTCTCCTTGAATTAGCTTGTTGAATAGACTACACCCTTGAGTAGGCTACAGTCATAGAGAATGATAGAGTCCTCTAGTGGCCAAAATGCCATTTTAGCATGGGCAGGGCCATTGAGTGCTGCCACCATGCTTCCACCATTTTAAAGTAGTCAAAGTAGTCAACCGAGTGGGTATTCCTATTGGTTGTAGCCTCAATGGTTCTGCCCATGCTGTCACATACGCTATAATGGCTGCAGTTCACCCACATGGTATTTCAGTCTCAGACAGCACGTGACTTTTGACTTTTCAGAATTTAGTTTAAAATGGCCACGACATGACCATTGTGGGATGAACACCAGTGAAAGGCAAGTGCAAAGACACACAAAACATTGACATATGCATACACCAGCATGCACACACATAAAGTTGAACTGTAGATTGTACACACTCTCTGTAAAAAACACACGTCATGTTCAATTTGAAATACATTCAGGAGTCGGTTAAAAAAACCTGCCTCTTCAAAACTGCAGTTGTTAAACAAGCTAAGTATTTAGGTAATCATAAAGGTATTTATTCAAGTATTCACAGGTTAAAGCAAGGCTACAACTTTCCCTCTGTCTCTTTCTAACCTTGTAATTTAGTGAAACGTGTTTTTACAGTAAATCCCTCTTAAGTGCTATAAGTGGTAGTTAGTATTGTACAGAAAACACACACACACAAAACTATTTTCTCACAAGAGAAAAAAACACACTCTCTCACCACTGAGATTTGACATTGTGTTATTAAATGAATGATTCAGGAGATTTTCAAGGTATGAACTTCCCTTCAACACTGTAGTCACCTCTGACCTGTGACCTGTGAACTCCAGCCGAGTCAGAGCTCTCACCCTAAGACTAAAAGTGTGTCAGACTGAATGCTTCACCCCAGTACTCAGTGATCTCTGACATTATTTCTGTACTGGACTGTACATGTTTCATACCAACACTCAACTTAGTGAATTTTTACTCTTTTTGTATTACTTATTTGTGTGTGGTGTGTGTGTGTCTACTGTATTATGTCTTTGGAGCAGTTTAACCATGTCAACATGGTAAAAAATGTCACTACAGTAAATGTCTTCACTGTCACTATATGAAAGAAAGGTTTGGAAGGTATTCACATAAAAAAGTATTTTAATACGCAGGTCTTAAAATCAATTTTCAGCTCAATGGGAAATAAAGATGGAAGACATAGTGAATTACATTATAAACTCAGCAAAAAAGAAACATACCTTTTTCAGGAGCCTGTCTTTCAAAGATAATTCGTAAAAATCCAAATAACTTCACAGATCTTCATTGTAAAGCGTTTAAACACTGTTTCCCATGCTTGTTCAATGAACCATAAACAATTAATGAACGGTCGTTAAGACACTAACAGCTTACAGATGGTAGGAAATTAAGGTGACAGTTATGAAAACTTAGGACAATAAAGAGGCCTTTCTACTGACTCTGAAAAACACCAAAAGAAACTGCGTGAGGCAGGCTGCAAGGAGGCATGAGGACTGCAGATGTGGCCAGGGCAATAAATTGCAATGTCCGTATTGTGAGAAATCTACGACAGCGCTACAGGGAGACAGGACGGACAGGTGATCGTCCTCTCAGTGGCAGACCACGTGTAACAACACCTGCATGGGATCGGTACATCCGGACATCACACCTTCGGGACAGGTACAGGATGGCAACAACAACTGCCTGAGTTACACCAGGAATGCACAATCCCTCCATCAGTGCTCAGACTGTCCGCAATAGGCTGAAATAGGCTGGACTGAGGGCTTGTAGGCCTGTTGTAAGGCAGGTCCTCACCAGACATCACCGGCAACAACGTCGCCTATGGGCACAAACCTACCGTCGCTGGATCAGACAGGACTGGCAAAAAGTGCTCTTCACTGGCGAGTTGCGGTTTTGTCTCACCAGGAGTGAGGGCTAGGGCCATCCCCTCAGAAATGTCTGGGAACTTGCAGGTGCCTTGGTGGAAGAGTGGGGTAACATCTCATAGCAAGAAGTGGCAAATCTGGTGCAGTCCGTGAGGAGGAGATGCACTGCAGTACTTAATGCAGCTGGTGGCCACACCAGATACTGACTGTTACTTTTGACCACCCCTTTGTTCAGGGACACATTATTCCATTTCTGTTAGTCACATGTCTGTGGAATTGGTTCAGTTTATGTCTCAGTTGTTGAATCTTATGTTCATGCTACTCTTTCGTGGATAATGATTTCCTTCAGCTTTTATGACAGCGTAAATGCTACAATTATTGACACAAAGCTCCTTCCTGCAGGAACATTCCAGACTCTAGGGCCCAAAAATAATTTGCTCTCAAATTAAGGCCTGGGATCTTTGTGCAGGGGATGGTGGGCTGCAAACCCTCCCTCTAGCAGTGTTCTGCTCAGCGCTCGTACACAACAATCCAAAAATATCAGCGAGAGCCAAGTGGTATCGACCAGGCCCCTTATTTTCCCCCTCTGCATCCAGTTTGGACCACAGAAACAGAAGCTGGACACACGTACACACACACAAACACACACACACACACACACACACAAACACACACACACACACACACACACACACTTATCAGTCCGCCGTCCTTTGACAAACACACGCACACGTGTGGGTCAGACGACAGAGTTTCTATAAAGAGCAACAGGAAGCAACACTCACTGCAGATATCCTCTTATCAAGGCTGCAGATGGTCACCATATCACTATACACACACAAACAAAACAAACAAACACCCTGTCCATAAACTTGCTCAATCTCGACCTCCAGATGATTATTAATACACAATCTAGTTGCTATGGAGACTTCCACTGTATATCCTGATTGTCTTGTCACTTTTACTCTCACCCTGTATTACATACTGTATTACCTCAATTGCCTCAACTATTTCGTACCCCGGCACATTGACTCGGTACTGGTTCTCCTTGTATATAGCCTCGTTATTGTTTTTATTGTGTTACTATTTCGTTTTTTTATTTAGCAAATATTTGTCTTACTTTTTAACTCTGCACTGTTAGGAATGGGCTCGTAAGTAAGCATGTGATGATTAATGATTTAATCTGAGAGGAGAGGTACGAATGTTCTTTGCTTAAAAGGCACCAGAGCCTTCAGGCACTGACTGGAGCTTCCAAACTGATATCTGCCATTGACTGTCTTAAGATGAATGGCGTCTTAATGGGAGGGGTATTAGTATGGCCTTTACATTCTCACAACATGCCTCAAAAATGTGATTGCTCTATACACAAGTCAGTGTGTGAGTTTGTGCACATACATAAGTGCATGTGTGTTCTGTGTTATTGTGTACAGTAGCCCAAATGTGTGGCCGGGAAAATGACAATCTCAGGTTCAAGTTGAATGTCTTGCTTGTTGGCACAGCTCACTTCCTTTTCCTGTACGGTAAGCAGAAACGGTAACTCATCATCATTCTTCCGGCGCCGAAAAGAGATGGCCGCCTCGCTTCGCGTTCCTTGGAAAATATGCAGTATTTTGTTTTTTTATGTGTTATTTCTTACATCGGTACCCCAGGTAATCTTAGGTTTCATTACATACAGTCGGGAGGAACTACTGAATATACGATTAACGTCAACTCATCATCGTTCCTACCAGGAATATGACTTTCCCGAAACGGATCCAGTGTTTTGCCTTCCACCCAATACAATGGATCTGATCCCAGCCGGCGACCCTGTGCGACGCCGTAAAAGGGGCAAACGAGGCGGTCTCGTGGTCAGGCTTCGGAGACGGGCACATCGCGCTCCACTCCCTAGCATACTACTCGCCAATGTCCAGTCTCTTGACAATAAGGTTGATGAAATCCGAGCACGGGTAGCATTCCAGAGAGACATCAGGGATTGCAACGTGCTCTGCTTCACGGAAACATGGCTAACTCAAGAGACGCTAACGGAGTCGGTGCAGCCAGCTGGTTTCTTCATGCATCGCGCCGACAGAAACAAACATCTTTCTGGTAAGAAGAGGGGCGGGGGGGTATGCCTTATGATTAACGAGACGTGGTGTGATCATCATAACAACACACAGGAACTCAAGTCATTCTGTTCACCTGATCTAGAACTCCTCACAATCAAATGTCGACCGCATTATCTACCAAGGGAATTCTCTTCAATCATAATCACAGCGGTATATATTCCCCCCCAAGCAGACACATCGATGGCCCTGAACGAACTTTATCTGACTCTTTGTAAACTGGAAACCACACACCCTGAGGCTGCATTCATCGTAGCTGGGGATTTTAACAAGGCTAATCTAAAAACAAAACTCCCTAAATTCTATCAGCATATCGATTGTGCTACCAGGGCTGGAAAAACCCTAGATCATTGTTATACTAATTTCCGCGACGCATATAAGGCCCTCCCCCGCCCCCCTTTCGGAAAAGCTGACCACGACTCCATTTTGTTGATTCCAGCCTACAAACAGAAACTAAAACAACAAGCTCCCGCGCTCAGGTCTGTTCAACGCTGGTCCGACCAATCTGAATCCACGCTTCAAGACTGCTTCGATCACGCGGATTGGAATATGTTCCGCATTGCGTCCAACAACAATATTGACGAATATGCTGATTCGGTGAGCGAGTTCATTAGGAAGTGCATTGACGATGTCGTACCCACAGCAACAATTAAAACATTCCCAAACCAGAAACCGTGGATTGACGGCAGCATTCGCGTGAAACTGAAAGCGCGAACCACTGCTTTTAACCAGGGCAAGGTGACCGGAAGCATGACCGAATACAAACAGTGTAGCTATTCTCTCCGCAAGGCAATCAAACAGGCTAAGTCCCAGTACAGAGACAAAATCGAGTCGCAATTCAACAGCTCAGACACAAGAGGTATGTGGCAGGGTCTACAGTCAATCACGGATTACAAAAAGAAAACCAGCCCCGTCGCGGACCAGGATGTCTTGCTCCCAGACAGGCTAAACAACTTTTTTGCCCGCTTTGAGGACAATACAGTGCCACTGACACGGCCCCCTACCAAAACCTGCGGGCTCTCCTTCACTGCAGCCGAGGTGAGTAAAACATTTAAACGTGTTAACCCTCGCAAGGCTGCAGGCCCAGACGGCATTCCCAGCCGCGTCCTCAGAGCATGCGCAGACCAGCTGGCTGGTGTGTTTACGGACATATTCAATCAATCCTTATCCCAGTCTGCTGTTCCCACATGCTTCAAGAGGGCCACCATTGTTCCTGTTCCCAAGAAAGCTAAGGTAACTGAGCTAAACGACTACCGCCCCGTAGCACTCACTTCCGTCATCATGAAGTGCTTTGAGAGACTAGTCAAGGACCATATCACCTCCACCCTACCGGACACCCTAGACCCACTCCAATTTGCTTACCGACCCAATAGGTCCACAGACGACGCAATCGCAACCACACTGCACACTGCCCTAACCCATCTGGACAAGAGGAATACCCATGTGAGAATGCTGTTCATCGATTACAGCTCAGCATTTAACACCATAGTACCCTCCAAACTCGTCATCAAGCTCGAGACCCTGGGTCTCGACCCCGCCCTGTGCAACTGGGTCCTGGACTTCCTGACGGGCCGCCCCCAGGTGGTGAGGGTAGGTAACAACATCTCCACCCCGCTGATCCTCAACACTGGGGCCCCACAAGGGTGCGTTCTGAGCCCTCTCCTGTACTCCCTGTTCACCCACGACTGCTTGGCCATGCACGCCTCCAACTCAATCATCAAGTTTGCGGATGACACTACAGTGGTAGGCTTGATTACCAACAACGACGAGACGGCCTACAGGGAGGAGGTGAGGGCCCTCGGAGTGTGGTGTCAGGAAAATAACCTCACACTCAACGTCAACAAAACAAAGGAGATGATTGTGGACTTCAGGAAACAGCAGAGGGAGCACCCCCCTATCCACATCGACGGGTCAGTAGTGGAGAAGGTGGAAAGTTTTAAGTTCCTCGGTGTACACATCACGGACAAACTGAATTGGTCCACCCACACAGACAGCGTTGTGAAGAAGGCGCAGCAGCGCCTCTTCAACCTCAGGAGGCTGAAGAAATTCGGCTTGTCACCAAAAGCACTCACAAACTTCTACAGATGCACAATCGAGAGCATCCTGTCGGGCTGTATCACCGCCTGGTACGGCAACTGCTCCGCCCACAACCGTAAGGCTCTCCAGAGGGTAGTGAGGTCTGCAGAACGCATCACCGGGGGCAAACTACCTGCCCTCCAGGACACCTACACCACCCGATGTCACAGGAAGGCCATAAAGATCATCAAGGACAACAACCACCCAAGCCACTGCCTGTTCACCCCGCTATCATCCAGAAGGCGAGGTCAGTACAGGTGCATCAAAGCAGGGACCGAGAGACTGAAAAACAGCTTCTATCTCAAGGCCATCAGACTGTTAAACAGCCACCACTAACATTTAGCGGCCGCTGCCAACATACTGACTCAACTCCAGCCACTTTAAAAATGGGAATTGATGGAAATTATGTAAAAATGTACCACTAGCCACTTTAAACAATGCCACTTAATATAATGTTTACATACCCTACATTACCCATCTCATATGTATATACTGTACTCTATATCATCTACTGCATCTTGCCATCTTTATGTAATACATGTACCACTAGCCACTTTAAACTATGCCACTTTATGTTTACATACCCTACAGTACTCATCTCATATGTATATACCGTACTCTATACCATCTACTGCATCTTGCCATGCCGTTCTGTACCACCACTCATTCATATATCTTTATGTACATATTCTTTATCCCTTTACACTTGTGTGTGTGTATAAGGTAGTAGTTGTGGAATTGTTAGGTTAGATTACTTGTTGGTTATTACTGCATTGTCGGAACTAGAAGCACAAGCATTTCGCTACACTCGCATTAACATCTGCTAACCATGTGTATGTGACTAATAAAATTTGATTTGATTTGATTTGATTTGATTTGATTTGATTTGATCTGTGCAGGAAGACACACACAAACATGGGCCATTCTGAAAGGGCCAAAGCTGGACAGGGGAGGTGCACAGAGCTGGTGCTTTACTTAACTGCAAGGACAAACAGCAAGACTGTCTAGGCACAGAGATATATTAAGTAAACAAAAGTTCACTTCCTTGTCTTATTGATTATTTTCTCCTTCTAAGAGAATAAAACAACAACTTCCACATTAACTGCTGAAGTCATGAATTCCCTTGGGACAACACAGAGGTGTCCTGAGGTTGATTTCCTCTTTTTCAACACAACCCATAACAGAGAACATCACAACACAGGCAGTATGTTGTTACAGTATTAGATTCAAATCAAATAAGAACATTAAAGTGTGGAAAATTTCTCAGGCTGGAGTAAAAACAAATGCTATTTTTCTGCTGACATGCCCTCTTTCTCTCCTCACCATTCCCCTCTCCTGTCCACTCCTTCACGCCTCAGCTCCAAAACGTGACCTCACAGCAGGGAAGCTGGCCAGTAGCAAGTGAAAGGTTGTGACCCCCCAGACAAAGACCCTCTCCTGCTCCTGTAGAGAGAGGAGGTCTAAAGACATCTGCATACTAGGTTTGGTTAACTCCTAGCAGAACTCAGTTAAGCGAAGTGAACGTCTGTGTCTTGCATACTCCTTCGCTTGAAAAAAACGTCAATAGTACTCTTTGTCCCTCTTGAGACGCCAGTAAAGTCAGAATTAAACAATGGTCAGAATTAATCTAAGATAACTCAAGAAATCTGTCATAACCTTTTGACGTTTTTTGCAAGGATGTCTTAGTCGTGCAATTTTACATCTAACTAAGATGTTTGGTGCAAGGGAGGATGCGCTGAAGACATCTATATCGGCCGCTAATACAGGACTAGTAAAGGCCCAGTGCACTACTTGTGTGAACATTCTTTTACTACATGTATTTGTATTTCAGTGTTTACCAGCATTTGTAACTTGAGTCTAATATTTATCTGTACAAAACAGTTAATCTGATAATACTTTTGGAATATAAAAAAACTTGCTTGATATTTGTTTTTGAAATACTTTGCAAATGAAACTTATTTCTATGTGGAAACTTAAAAGGTCTACTCATTTCTTTTATATTTTAATTGAGGCTGTTATCCAGAGCAACTTACAGTAGTGAGTGCATACGTTTTCATATTATTCCCCAGTGGAAATCGAACCCACAACCCTAGCATGGCAAGTGCCATGCTCTAACAACTGAGCCACATCATCAGATCATCACAAACCACTTGAGTTCTCAATGTACTCAATTACTGTGCTGTATTGTGCATTGTTTATCTTCAGTCTACAGGTACAAACCTAGATGATCAGCCTATGTACAATACAGTAATGCACATTTACATTAAGTGGTTTGTAAGGATGGTAAATGAATACTGCACAAAAAGTGGTTGTTTTCCATGTTTGATCAAGAAAAATATTTCATTTGATGTGGATGTTTTGGGTCTTTGACCATAACTCTGCACCTTTTGATTTAAATGTTTGAGGACAGGGTTTTGTTCTTTCTGGAAAGATGATTGCAGAGAAAGGGACAGGGCAACAACCCTTACAATTCCTACTATTGAACCCTGCAAGACACTATACATTTTTTGCGAAAGCTGAGATGCTGAAAAAGATGTTTTGTTCCGCACTACAGACATCTATATCAACTTTAGTGATCCCCCCCCACCCCAGAAAATTCATTTTTTATTAATAGATATTTTTTAATGCGGTTTTTCAGGGGGTGCTGCAGCACCATCAGCACCCCTACTTCCCGCGGCTATGGTTACATCTCCTAAAGGCTACCTCCCCATTAATTCACAACAAACCATTAGCCCAACACCTCCACCCCCAGTCACCAGTCACTCCGCAGTATCTCTACATCCAGTAATATTTCTATCTACCCCTGTGGTAGAAAATACTGTATGTGAGATATGAGTTTCATGTCTGTGATGAGGCGGAGAGCACAGTTAGGTCTCTTCCTTCTACAGTGTGTTTGAACATGAAGCAATATCTGGAACTGCTTAGAGTGGAGCGGAGATAAAAGTGTAGGGTTTCAGTGAACATCAGGGTACCATGTGTCATCTCACTGACACACACACACACAATGCACACAGACAGAAACACACTGTGAGCACACACACACACACTAAAGTTTCTGCTTCAACCAGGTTTTCTATCTGAAATGCAGTACATACAGGACAGGTTGATTATTGATTGAAGATAACCTTCAGAGAGAGAGAAATATGAAATGTTATACAACACAGACAGGACAGGACCAAAGGTTGCGTCGGCTAGCAACAAACCATTGTTTTACAGACAGATGGCCCATTGAGGAAGCTTTCGTAACATGGCGTCCTTGATTAACCAAATATAAAACTATTCGGTTTCACCAAAATAACATTTCCAGTCAACAGAGGCATATCCAATATCTTTTGAAACAATACTTACGATTAATTGGGTTAATCTAGGCACAAATCTGTGCCTAAGCCATGTGTGGGATCATTTCCACGCAAAGTGTGAGAGTGTGCTTGAGAGTGTGCGTGAACGTATGCACTGCCATGACCATGTGTACGCACAGTGCAGAGTGGTAGAATGGGGGAAATATATGTTGAAAATGTGTGAAATTGTGAGAATCATAATTAAATAATTTTTCAATTTCATTGAATTTCCAATGTGAATTCAAATATTTCAGTAGAAAGGGAGGACCATCCTTTCAGGGATTTTCAGCAAAATGTTAATAATGAAACAATAAAAAAGTTATATTTTTAAATAAAACTATACTAAATATATTCACGTCACCAAATATTTGATTAAAATACACTTTTTTGCAATGAAGGTCTACAGTAGCCTCAACAGCACTCTCTGGGGCAGCACCATGGTGTTGCCAGACGACAGCTAGTTTCTGTAACAAGTACGATAGGAGTCGGAAAGTACAGGGAGGGAATTTAATAAAAAATTAAACATGGAGCAAAACCAGAAACACGAGTAGCATACAGACATAAAGTTGAAGTCGGAAGTTTACATACACCTTATCCAAATACATTTAAACTCAGTTTTTCACAATTCCTGACATTTAATCCTAGTAAATTTCCTGTCTTAGGTCAGTTAGGATCACCACTTTATTTTAAGAATGTGAAATGTCAGAATAATATTAGAGAGAATGATTTATTTCAGCTTTTTCTTCTTTCATCACATTCCCAGTGGGTCAGAAGTTTACATACACTCAATTAGTATTTGGTTGCACTGTCTTTAAATTGTTTAACTTGGGTCAAACGTTTTGGTTAGCATTCCACAAGCTTCCCACAATAAGTTGGGTGAATTTTGGCCCATTCCTCCTGACAGAGCTGGTTTAACTGAGTTAGTTCTGGCTCAATTGTGGTTCTGCCCACAAATGTTCTATAGGATTGAGGTCAGGGCTTTATGATGGCCACTCCAATACCTTGACTTTGTTGTCCTTAAGCCATTTTGCCACAACTTTGGAAGTATGCTTGGGGTCATTGTCCATTTGGAAGACCCATTTGCAACCAAGCTTTAACTTCCTGACAGATGTCTTGAGATGTCTCTTCAATATATCCACATCATTTTCCTACCTCATGATGCCATCTATTTTGTGAATTGCACAAGTCCCTCCTGCAGCAAAGCACCCCCACGATATGATGCTGCCACCCCCGTTCTTCACGGTTGGGATGGTGCTCTTCGGCTTGCAAGCCACCCCGTTTTTCCTCCAAACATAACAATGGTCATTATGGCCAAACAGTTCTATTTTTGTTTCATCAGACCAGAGGACATTTCACCAAAAAGTACGATCTTTGTCCCCATGTGCAGTTGCAACCGTAGTCTGGCTTTTTTTATTGGGTTTTTGGAGTAGTGGCTTCTTCCTTGCTGAGCGGCCTTTCAGGTTATGTTGATATAGGACTCATTTTACTGTGGATATAGATACTTTTGAACCTGTTTCCTCCAGCATCTTCACAAGGTCCTTTGCTGTTGTTCTGGGACTGATTTCCACTTTTTGCACCAAAGTACGTTCATATCTAGGAGACAGTACACGTCTCCTTCCTGAGCAGTATAACGGCTGCGTGGTCCCATGATGTTTATACTTGCGTGCTATTGTTTGAACAGATGAACGTGGTACCTTCAGGCGTTTGGAAATTGCTCCCAAGGATGAAACAGACTTGTGGAGGTCTACAATTTTTTTCCTGAGGTCTTGGCTGATTTCTTTTGATTTTCCCATGATGTCAAACACAGAGGCACTGAGTTTGAAGGTAGGCCTTGAAATACATCCACAGGTACACCTCCAATTGACTCAAATGATGTCAATTAGCCTATGTCAAGACGTGGCCCGCTTTGGGTATAGCGTGCCTTCCCACTCTCTCTCTCTCGCCTACACCCAGGCTGCTGTTATCTCAGGTCGTAAATTCCGGGAGGAGACTCTCTTCCTCATGGCCAGACAGTATAGACCAGGGGTGTCAAAGTCAAATGGACGGAGGGCCAAATAAAAAATTTAGCTACAAGCCGAGGGCCGGACTGTTCGAATGTTCATTGAACATTTTTTAAATGACGCATATAGTCTAGTGAACCTAATTGAACCTACTGAAAACCTAACAAATATATTCCAATATGATCAGATAAATAAAGCAATATTTTCTTATGGCTCTGTCAGTAATCTTTAATTTTCAACAGACACAAAAGACAAATTTCCTTTATATAAAAATCCCCATAACATGAACATTAAATGAAAGAAACCGGTATTCAAGGCACCATCAGTAGCCTATATTTTCTATTTTAGCAAAAGTGGGCTAAATTTACTTCAAAGAAAAAAACAATAATAGCAATTTTCTATCATCCGCTCAACTGAAATATTTTTAAAATATAATTGGATTGAAATACAATAAAATAAAGTGCAAAAATCTATTAATCAAAAACAACACTTTGTTTAAGGAGAAGTAACATGCAGTGAAAACAAATATTAAACTTTAACTTTTAAACTTGAACTGAGTAAAAACTCTAAATATGTGATTGCACAGTAATGTTCACTTGTTTGAGGTTGAGGGTGATACTTGGTGGTGTCCCATCTTTTCCACAAGTTCATCAATGTTCGGGGTAAGGCTCTGAGCTGAGGAAATCCTCAGAATTGAGTGGAGGTGTTCAGCAGTAAGTCGACTTCTGTGTGATGTTTTGTTCAGGTTCATCAAAGAAAACAGTTGTTCACACAGGTATGTGCTGCCAAACATAGACAACGTTTGAGCAGCCTGGATGCGCAGCTGGGGCATTGTGTCGGGGAGGAAACGGGCGAACTCCGCAGCACCCACTGCCGCATATTTTGCCCTCAGTGCATCATTGCATTGGAGGTCAATCAACTCCATTTGGAGGTTTGGTGGTGAGCTTTCCACGTCAACAGCAAATGGGTTACCGAGCAGTTCCAACCTGCTTTTTTGTGCTTCAAAGTCAGCAAATCGGCGTCGAAAGTCAGCGGCAAGCATACCTATTTTATCAGCCAACTGTGCGCTCGGGAACGCACTGGTAGAGAGCTTCTCTTTCATGGTCTGGCAGCTGGGAAAGTGGCTCAAATTTTCTTTCCGCATCTGCGTCTCCCACAGAGTCAGTTTGGTTTTAAATGCCTTCACTGTACTGTACATATCAGAGATGACATGATCCCGACCCTGCAGCTGCAAGTTCATTGCATTCAGATGACTCGTAATGTCACACAGAAAAGCCATTTCACACAGAAACATTTCGTCTCGGAGTTGTGTTGTGTCTTTCCCTTTGCTGTCCAAGAACAGACAAATCTCCTCACGAAGCTCGAAACATCTTTGAAGCACCTTTCCCTGGCTTAGCCATCGCACCTCTGTGTGATAAGGCAAATCACCATGCTCCGTTTCTAACTCCGTCAGAAATGCCTTGAACTGGCGGTGATTCAAACCTTTGGCTCTGATAAAGTTAACTGTGCGCGTGATGATGCTCATTACATGCTCCATTTTCAAGGCTTTACCGCACAACGCTTCCTGGTGTATGATACAATGATAAGCTGTCAGCTCACCTGTCGCGTTTTCCTCTTGCATCTTTTCCCGTATCTTCGCCACCAGTCCGCTCCTGTGTCCACACATCGCAGGTGCTCCGTCGGTTGTCAAACCCACGAGTTTTTCCCAAGGCAGCTCCATCTCATTTACACAGCAGCCTACTGCTCGGTGCGTCACCGTTGCATTGTGGGAAATGTAGTATTGGTGCGTGTAAAAGATCTGCGGGCTGCCGGCTTGCTGCGGTCTGCGGGCCGGTTCTAATAATAAATCAAGATCATCCCAGGGGCCGTAAAAAACCTTCTCGCGGGCCGGATGTGGCCCGCGGGCCTTGACTCTGACATATATGGTATAGACAGAGAGACGGTTTCACAGGAGAACAAAGGAACCTCTTCTCCAGCATAGAACTTGAGAGCTGAACAATGTACATGTTTTGAAGAAGGTATACACGGTTAGGGAATAATCCAGCTACGACCGGTCCATTTCATTTAATGCTTGTGAAACTCATGACAGACAATACAGCCACATAACCATAACTATGTTTATACAATAGTCTCAGTTATGAGACATTAAATTGTTGTATAAAATTAATGAGTAAAGATGAAACTATTTGTGTAATTATGTAATGTGATTTTAAACTGCTTAATGAAAGGGAACCCAATTCCCTTTAAAGTTAACTAAGTCATTGGCCCGCCCCATGAGCACAGACATTGATCTGGCGTCATGGGACAGCCTTTTTCTGCTCTTCCAAATATAACCCCAACCTGGAGAATCATCTGCAGACCAAGCTTACCTCAATTACGAGAGGGCTACAGTTTGAGCACAGACCAGTACCTCATCACAGAGGGAGTTAAGGTTTGAGTAGATTGCTGAATCTTTTAACCATACCACGTGGTTAAACTCTGAGACTATTGATCCGACAGAACAAGAGCTACTCTTCGAATTGTGATACAGTGAATTATGTATTCAAAGTGAAATAATTTGTCTGTGAACAATTGTTGGAAAAGTTACTTGTATCATGCACAAAGTAGATGTCCTAACTGACTTGCCAAAACTATAGTTTGTTAACAAGGAATTTGTGGAATGGTTGAAAAACAAGTTTATTGACTCCACCCTAAGTGTATGTAAACTTCCGACCTAAGTGTATGTGAACTGTATTACACAGGAAGAGAATCAATAACGCCTGAGCAAAGAACCAAAGGGAGTGACAGATATAGGGAAGGTAATCAGGAAGGTGATGGAGGCGCAGGTGCGCGTAACGATGGTGACAGGTGTGCATAAAAATGAGTAAACTTGCGACAACGAGCGCCAGAGAGGAGGAGCAGGAGTAGACGTGACAGTTTCCGTCCTTTTCTGGGTACATTGACTTCACTACAAAACCTAGGAGGCTCATGGTTCTCACCCCCTTCCATAGACTTACACAGTAATTATGACAAGTTCCGGAGGATGTCCTCCAACCTTATCAGAGCTCTTGCAGTATGAACTGACATGTTGTCGACCCAATCAAAGAATCCGATAATGAATCTAGTACTGAAAGCAGCTAGCTAGCACTGCAGTGCATAAAATGTGGTGAGTAGTCAACTCAAAGAGAGACAAAGACAGTTGTTAATGTTTTGAACAAATTAATTTCTTCAAAAATGAAGGAGAATCAAGCGAGAGAGAGAGAGAGAGTGAGAAAGAGATCATTATTTATGTATTTTTATTCCCACTTTCACTGACCTAGCTAGCAAATGCAGCTAGCTAGTTTAGCCTACTCAAACACCTGGCTCAAACAGAGAGGGATGCTGTGTAGACTAGCTGGCTATGGCTATCCAACACTGGAATTCTTCCAAGTCAAGGTGAGCTTTCGGTTTTATACATTTATTGCCACCGGGGACAGTCTGTGTAATTGCTAAACTGCTTGCTGTACACAGGGTTTATTAATACGTTAGTTCTAGTATATAGCTATGCTGACTATGACGTTAGGTGACAACGATGTAGGCTGTGTGTAGCGGTAAGAGGTTGTGGTATGAAGGTTTGGCTTGGAAAGGTTTTTTCGCTTGGTCACAGACAGCTGTTGGTCCACAAGCGAATTGAGGAGTGTGCGTAGATGCGAGAAGTAATTATACAACGAGCAAATGATCATGCTGTTTGTATGTGGCTGCTATGCTATGCGGTGATCGGGGTGCATTCATTCCGCCGATTCTGTTGAAATGTTTTTTCTGAAACCGAAGCAAACGGAACAAAACGGAGATAAACATATGTGAATTTGTCCAATTGAAACTCTTGTTTGCAACTGTTGAACTAATGATTACGCCCTAGATCAGCTAGATGCAGGCAAGAGTGTGCAAGGGGGTATTGAATGTGTCACTGTGTCACCTTGATTACTCAAATGTTTGTCTCGACCTGTGCACCTACGCTGTACATTTTAATTCATAAACTATCTTCATTGGGATAGGGGGCAGTATTTTCACGTCCGGATGAAAAGCGGGCCCAAACTGACTGTTTCTCAGGCCCAGAAGCTAGGATATGCATATAATTGATACATTTAGATAGAAAACACTCTAAAGTTTTTAAAACTGTTACAATTATTTCTGTGAGTATAACAGAACTGATTTGACAGGCAAAACCCCGAGGACAAACCATCCAGGATTTGCTTTTAGGTCACTGTGTTTTCAATTGAATTTCTATGGGAAACTATATTTATGAGGAACCTGGTTGTAGTTTATATGGCTTCCACTAGATGTCAACAGTCTTTAGAAATTGGTTGATGTTTTTCTTTTGAGAAATTAAGAAGTAGGGCTGTTCAACGTGATTGTCAAGCCAAGTGGACTCTTTTGTTTGATGCGCGTGAACTGGAGCTCGCTCCACGTTGTTTTTATCCGCTATTGAACACGGTATATTCTGTCTTAAATTTTATTGATTATTTACGTTTTAGGATATCTAAGGTTGGATTGGGAAAGTTGTTTGAAATGTTTGGACCGAGTTTACAGATAACTTACTTTGTAGTCATGTTGGGCGAGTTGGAACCGGTTTATTTCTGAATCAAACGCGCTGAATAAATTGACATTTTGGGGATATAAAGAAGGAATTTATTGAACAAAAGGACCATTTGTGATGTTTCTGGGACATTTTGGAGTGCCAACAGAAGAAGATCTTCAAAGGTAAGGCATGAATTATATTGTTATTTCTGACTTTTGTGTCGCACCTGGCTGGTTGAAATATGATTTTCATGTGTTGGTATGCGGGGCGCTGTCCTGAGATAATCACAAGGATTGCTTTCGCCGTAAAGCCTTTTTGAAATCTGACACAGCGGCTGGATTAACAACATGTTAAGCTTTATTTTTATGTATTGCACTTGTGATTTTATGAAAGTTAAATATTTATAGTAATTTAATTTGAATTTGGCGCTCTGCAATTTCACCGGATGTTGTCGAGGCGCTAGCGTCCCACTGATCCGAAAGAAGTTAAAAATAGACACTTACAAACAAAATCAATAACATGTTTCAGTTTAATACAATACTCTAAAAAACAAGATATAGATTTATAAATAGTGGCTTTTGACACTGAAAAGGCTTTAGACCATCTTGAATTGCTTTTTCTATTTAACACTTTGGAAGCTTTCAACTTTCCATTTGAAATAACATGTTCTAAAGCACAAATATACACAAATGCACATTATCTGATTAAATTGATTTAGAGAGGGGCATAAAACATGGATGTCCTCTCTCCCCACTCCTGTTTGTCCTGGGTTTTTCAACCGCTTGCAAAAATAATTAGACAGGACCCAAACGTAACAGGTATCACTATTGGTAAACAAGAATATAAACAAAACTTATTTGCAGCTAGTCTCCTGATATACCTGACCAATATTGAAATCTTAATGCCCCCTTGCTACAAATATTTTCAGAATAGTCTAAAATCTCAGGATATAAAATTAATATGAAAAAATACTAAATAATGGTGAAAAAATACAAATAATAACTCATAATCTTGCTTAACAAGTGACAACAAACAACAAATATATAAAGATGGCATGGCTCCCAAAGTTTTTATATTTATTCTTTAAAACTTCTTCAGGCTAGGGAGCAGTATTCGGTAATGTGTATGACTGAGGTGCCCAAAGTAAACTGCCTGTTACTCAGGCCCAGAAGCTAGGATATGCATATCTTCGTCGGAATGCAATCCCAGGACTCCCACTTCCACAAGAAATGTTAGTTTTGTTCGGTAATGTCCAAATAGCTACTTTTGTTAGTGCGTTTTGTAAACAAATCCAAAGTCACGAAGCGCGTTCACTAAAAGCAGAAGAAATGTCAAAAAGTTCCGTAACAGTCAGTAGAAACATGTCAAACAATGTATTGAATCAACCTTTAGGATATTTTTAACATAAATCTTCAATAATGTTCCAACCAGAGAATTACATTGTCTTCAGAAGTGTGATGGAACAGAGCTCGCTCTCACATGAACGCGCATGGTCAGTGCATGTTCAGGTCATGGCAGACCTTACTCATTCCCCTCTCCTTCGGCCCCACTTCACAGTAGAAGCATCAGACAAGGTTCTAAAGACTGTTGACATCTAGTGGAAGCCGTAGGAAGTGACCCAAACTGACCCATATCCCACTGTGTATTCAATAGGCGAAGAGTTGAAAACCTGCAAAGCTCAGATTTCCCACTTCCTGGTTGGATTTTTTTCTCAGGTTTTTGCCTCCCATATGAGTTCTGATATACTCACTTACATCATTCAAACAGTTTTAGAAACTTCAGAGTGTTTTCTATCCCATACAAATAATAATATGCATATATTAGTAACTGGGACTGAGGAGCAGGCAGTTTACTCTGGGCACCTCTGGGCACCTTTTCATCCAAGCTACTCAATACTGCCCCTGCAGCCATTAGAAGTTCAGTTAGGAAAGACAGTGCTTTCAGAAAGTATTGATACCCCTTGACTTATTTCACATTTTGTTGTGTTACAGCCTGATTAAATATATATTTTTCTCTGACCGTGAAAGTGAAAATATGTTTTTAGAATTTTTGCAAATGTATTGAAAATTAAATACAGAATTATCTAATTTATAAATAAAAATATAAAACGCAACATGCAACAATTTGAAAGATTTTATGGAGTTACAGTTTTTCACATGACTGAGAATATAGATATGCATCTTTTGGTCACAGATACCTTAAAAAAAGGTAAGGCCCCGGATCTGGTGTGACTACCATTTGCCTCACACATCTCCTTCGCATAGAGTTGGTCAGGCTGTTGATTGTGGCCTGTGGAATGTTGTCCCACTCCTCTTCAATGGCTTTGCAAAATTGCTGGATATTGGCAGGAACTGAAACACGCTGTTGAACATGTCGATCCAGAGCATCCCAAACATGCTGAATGGATGAGATGTCTGTTGAGTATGCAGGCCATGGAAGGACTGGGAAATGTTTCACTTCCAGGAATTGTGTACAGATCCTTGCAAAATGGGGCTGTGCATTATCATGGTGAAACATGAGGTGATGGCAGCGGATGAATGGCACGACAAAGTGCCTCAGGATCTCATCACGATATCCCTGTGCATTTAAATTGCCATCGATAAAATGCAATTGTGTTCGTTTCCTGTAGCTTATGTCTGCCGATACCATAACCCCCCCTCCCCCATGGGGCACCCTGTTCACAATGTTGACATCAGCAAACCGCTCGCCCACACGACGTCATACACGTGGTCTGCGGTTGTGAGGCCAGTTGGATGGAATTCTCTACAACGACATTGGACGTGGCTTATGGTAGAGGAATTAACATTAAATTATCTGGCAGCAGCTCTGGTGGACATTCCTACAGTCACCATGCCAATTGCATGCTCCCTCAAAACTTGAGACATCTGTGGCATTGTGTTGTGTGACAAAACTGCACATTTTAGAGTGGGCTTTGTTGTCTCCAGCACAAGTGTAATGTGTAATGATCAAGCTGTTTAATCAGCTTCTTGATATGCCACACCTGTTAGGTGGATGGATTTTCTTGGCAAAAGAGAAATGTTCACTAACAGGGATGTAAACAAATGTGTGCGTTCATATTTGTGTTTGTGTTTACATAAGTATTTGGAGCCACCACCATGCTTGAAAATATGAAGAGTCGTACTCAGTGATCTGTTGTGTTGGATTTTCCCCAAACATAACGCTTTGTATTCAGGACATAAATGTAATTTGTTTGCCACATTTTTTGCAGTTTTACTTTAGTGCCTTATTGCAAACAGGACACATGTTTGGAATATTTTATTCTGTACAGGCTTCCTTCTTTCCACTCTGTCATTTAGGTTAGTATTGTGGAGCAACTTCAATGTTGTTGATGCAGTTTTCTCCTATCACAACCATTAAACTCTGTAACTGTTTTAAAGTCACCATTGGACTCGTGGTGAAATCCATGAGCGATTTCCTTCCAGCTAAGTCAGGAAGGACGCCTGTATCTTTTTAGTGACAGGGTATATTGATACACCATCCAAAGTGTAGTTAATAACTTCACCATGCTCAAAGGGATACTCAATGTCTGCTTTTTTCCACTTTTACCGATCTACCAAAAGGTACCCTTTTGCGAGGCATTGGAAAACCTCCCTGGTCTTTGTGCTTGAAACTGTGTTTGAAATTCATTGCTTGACTGAGGGACCTTACAGATAATTATATGTGTGGGGTACAGAGATGAGGTAGTAATTCAAAAATTATGTTAAATACTATTACTGTACACAGAGTGAGTCCATGCAACTTATTATGTGACTTGTTAAGCAAATTTTTACTCCTGAATTTAGGCTTGCCATAGAAAAGAGGTTGAATACTTATTGACTCAAGACATTTCACCTTTTCATTTCTAAACATTTCTAAAAACATAATTATACTTTGACATTATGGGGTATATTGTATAGGCCAGTGACACACAATTTTAATCCATTTGTGTTACCCTCGCAAAGAAGGGTAACACAACAAAATGTGCAAAAAGTCAATACTTTCTGAGGGCACTGTGTAACACGAAACCCAAACCTGTCTGCGCGAGTGCGCCATCGTGCGCCATCGTGTGCCATCATGTGCCATTGTGCATACATTTATTTTGTACCCCCACACCAAACGCGATCACGACACGCAGGTTAAAATATCAAATCAAACTCTGAACCAATTACATTCATTTGGGGACAGGTCGAAAAGCATTAAACATTTATGGCAATTTAGCTTGCTAGCTTGCACTTGCTAGCTAATTTGTCCTATTTAGCTAGCTTGCTGTTGCTAGCTGATTTGTCCTGGGATATAAACATTAAGTTGTTATTTTACCTGAAATGCACAAGGTCCTCTACTCCGGCAATTAATCCACACATAAAACGGTCAACCGAATCGTTTCTAGTTCTCTCCTCCTTCCAGGCTTTTTCTTCTTTGAACTTATATGGTGATCGGCATCTAAACTTTTATAGTACTACCACGACGACCGGCAACACAGTTCGTCTTTCAATCACCTGTGTGTATAACCAACGAGAAGATGGCACATGGGTATCTGCTTCTATAAACCAATGAGGAAATGGGAGAGGCAGGACTTGCAGCTTGATCTGCGTCACAAAAAGAACAGACTTCTATTTTAGCCCTTGGCAACAAAGACGCTCATTGACGCGCACGAGCAATGTGGGTGCAATAATTAAATAATATAGATTTCTACATTTATTTTTCAATGCTCGCGCATGCAACGCAAGTGGTGTAGTCAGGGTCTAACGCATTTGCTTTTCTGTCAATATACACTGCTACAGACCAGCTACAGTCCAGTGTTCTGAGGGTTCCTGGACCCCTTTGCTATAGTGAGGGGGTTTCCAGCCAAACACACACACACACACACACACACACACACACACACACACACACACACACACACACACACACACACACACACACACACACACACACACACACACACACACACACACACACACATAAGCCATCAGGCAGAGGGGGGATTTAGGGAAAGGGGGTGGGGGGGGGCAAAGAAAAGTGAGGGGAACAGCTGCTGAGTGGTAGAGGGGGGTGAGGGGGAAGCCGGAGAGAAACATGAATGTATTTTCTCTGTCAGTGAAAAAAAATACTTTTGGGCAATTTCACGGTAACGGAATTAAGCTTTGACTCAGTTTTTTTTGCCAAACAAAAAAGATTTCAAAGTTTAACAAACCATACATCTCTATGATCAAGGACAAGATTGAACAATTTCCACTGAAAAATGTACAAAACTAATTTAGTGGAAGAACTGTGCAGATGCTAACTTTGGTAACAGAATTACGGTAAAATACCCCTCAGGTTTTTATGCGACCTCGTTTTCCAAACTCTTTTAATTAAATATCTGCTCTGAATTAAGATTCAAAGATGTCTGCTAATAAAAAGCTGTGACATGGTACTTTTATTTAGAAAAAAATTCATTTGGTTATTGAACTACAGTAAGTAGTGGATTTACACCCGGTAACAGAATTATGGTACCAGAATTACATCATGGTTCCCTGATCTGTACTAGAGGTCTTCACGGATCCACCTGTACCTGAATACCCGAGACCAAATCCAGGATCCGAGCGGGTCTGGATTCAGAATTCTAAATAATGTCACAGGTCTGGGTTGGATCTGATATGACTGTCATGGGCCTCGGCTATGTGTAATTTTAACTAACTTGTCCGGAAGGGCCCGTGCAGTAGAGAGGGATTTTATAATTTATGCTGCTGTTCTTGCATTTCCCAAGAGTGGAGCGTGGCAAGTCTAGCTTGTTGTTATTGTGTCACGCCCTGACCTTAGAGATCCTTTTTATGTCTCTATATTGGGTGGTCAGGGCGTGAGTTGGGGTGGGCATTCTATGTTTTTGTTCTATGTTGTCTATTTCTATGTGTTTGGCCGGGTGTGGTTCTCAATCAGAGGCAGCTGTCTATCGTTGTCTCTGATTGAGAACCATACTTAGGTAGCCTTTTCCCACCTGTGTTTTGTGGGTAGTTGTTTTCTGTTTTGTGTGAGTGCCTGACAGAACTGTTGCGTTTTGTTCCACTTTTGTTTTTTGTTTCAGTGTTCAGGCTATATTAAAACATAATGAACACGTACCACGTTGCGCTTTGGTCTACTCCTTCTTCCTCAGACGAACATCGTTACATATTGTTAGGCTACAATCATGGAGCCTCTGTGTGTGGCAAAAGTTAGGAGATATTTAATCAATGGAAGATAAAGAACCTAAAGGAGCAGGATAGGCTACAACGACGAAGAGTCAACAGATAGGCTGCTACTTAATATTCCTAATGGAGTTATTTGTAACTGTAGGATGAGAAAGCGCATGCACTGAAGCTTCAATTAACCTAGCTAGCTAACGTTAGCTAGCTTACTAGCTTCTCCTGGTTTGATGCAGTCAAAAGAGAGGTACTATGTGGTCATATTTGATGACCTAGCTATGGCAGCTAGTAGTCTACAATAGCGCAAATCAGCTAAATTGGTTGCATTCTCTTGTCTCTCCCTCCCACTTCCCTGCTCCCTGTGTCATTCACTCACAATACGCCCTTCCCCGCCTGCTAGAGCAGCACCTATCTCTCCCTCCTCTCGCTGTGTATTAGCCCCAGTTAATAAAGTCGCTTAAAAAAATGACTTTTCTGCTGCTTCCCTCACTCGGATCGGGTCTGGATCCAACCAGGTCTATAAAGAAAGGTCTAGTATGCTCTGGTCCGTTCGGAACGGGTCTCTACAGTATATTTTACGCCCCAGGTCTATTTCGGAATGGATCCAACGTTTTGGACCCGTGAAGACTTCTAATCTGTACTACACAGAAACGTGTATGGACTTCCGGTGCTCAATTGGTGAGGATGCTGGTTACAGTAAATGGAAAGGGCTCATGGGTAGGTGTCAGTAAGAGCTGAAATTAACTGGGGTAGGGGGGAGAGAATGAGAGAGACTTCAACTATTTGGAAGGTCTTGTTAATTCTGTGAACTTTCATTATCTTCCCTCCTCAAGACGGAGAGAAATTAGAAAATGTCTTACAGATATGTACGTTTTTGGTAAAATAATTACTAGGCAATATCTCTTAAATGTACAGATGGTAAACCATTTCTCAGAAACTAAATATACTGTAAGTGTTAAATATAAGTTGGCAGGGGTCTTTACATCAACATGTTAATGTTTTGATATATTTCTGATACCTTTAAGTTTTTTTCTTAAAGATGTTTTCTAAGACCCCTTTTCTATCTGTTTCCCCCGAAATATTACCTTTTATTATGTATGCCTAATCCTTAAAATGGAACATTTCAAAAAATGTATCTATGCCTTCATTTCACAAAAATATAGACTCTTAGCTTTCATTTGACACCCACTTTGATATGCTCTTATGAACTTCACACGTTGGTGCTCATGGGTCCTTTTGATGGAAATATCCTGTTATGTGCCCCATATAGGATACTTTAGTAAGGGTGACCAACCACTTATTGGACACCCCTGTCCCCCGGAACACACAAACACACTCAATACACTAACTCAATACACTAACAATGCTCAGAGGAGCACAACTGCAACTCATAGTAAAGTCTCCTCTCCAGATTATACAGCATACAGCACCTTGAAAATAATGAAATAATTCAATAAAACAGTGAACTTTAAAAAAATCCAGACGTACATTTAATCTCATCACAGATCACATCGCTGACAGATCTGCTTAAAACTTGTTATGGCTAGGGGGCAGTATTTCGACATCTGGATGAGAAGCGTGCCCAAAGTAAACTGCCTGTTACTCAGGCCCAGAAGCTAGGATATGCATTTTTGAGATAGATTACTAGGTAGATTTGGATAGGAAACACTCTAAAGTTTCCAAAACTGTTAAAATAATGTCTGTGCGTATAACAGAACTGATATGGCAGGCGAAAACCTGAGGAAAATCCATCCAGGAAGTGGGATTTTTTGATGTGAGTAGTTTTCAATTGAATGCCTATAGAGTATCTAAATGGTTAGGACCAAGATTGCAGTTCTTATGGCCTCCACCAGATGTCAACAGTCTTTAGGCATTGTTTCAGGCTTGTTTTCTGAAAAATGAAGAATGAGACCATTTTGTCAGTGGACTGTAGAATCAAGCAGAGCAGGTTTGCGCGCGTGACCGAGTGCTTCGTTGTTTTTCCTTTCTATTGACTACGCTATTGTCCGGTTGAAATATTATTGATTATTTAGACAATAGACAACCTGATGATTAATTATAAACATCGTTTAACTTCTCTAGGGTAGGGGGCAGCATTCGGAATTTTGGATGAAATGCATGCCCAAATTAAACTGCCTGCTTCTCGGGCCCAGAAGATATGATATGCATATAACTGGTAGATATGGATAGAAAACACTCTAAAGTTTCCAAAACTGTTAAAATAGTGTCTGTGAGTATAACAGAACTGATTTGGATGGCGAAAACCTGAGAAAAACCCATTCAGGAAGTTTTGGGGGGGGGTTTTGTAGTTTTCTATTCAATGCCATTACAGTATCCATTGACTTAGGACTCAAATTGCAGTTTCTATGCCTTCCACTAGATGTCAACAGTCTTTAGAAATTGTTTCAGGCTTGTATTCTGAAAAACGAGGAAGTAAGAGCAGTCTGAATGAGTGGACCCTAAACTGTCACAGAGCTTTTTCATGCACGAGACCGAGAGAGTGCCTTTCTTGTTTACCTTTTAAATTGATGACGTTATTGTCCGGTTTAAATATTATCAATTATTTAGGCTAAAATCTACCTGAGGATTGAATATAAACATCGTTTGACATGTTTCTATGAACTTTACGGATACAATTTAGATTTTTTTGTCTTCCTGTTTTGACTGCGTTTGAGCCTGTGGATTACTGAAGAAAGCGCGCGAACAAAACTGAGGTTTTTGGATATAAAGAGACTTTATCGAACAAAAGGAATATTTATTGAGTAAATGAATGTCTGCTGAGTGCAACCATATGAAGATCATCAAAGGTAAGGGATGAATCTTATCTCTATTTCTGACTTGTGTAACTGTTCTACTTGGCTGGTTACTGTTTGTAGTGATTTGTCTAGTGGGCTATGTTCTCAAATAATCGTAAGGTATGCTTTCGCCGTAAAGCATTTTTTAAATCTGACACCGTGGTTGGATTCACAAGAAGTTAACACTGACATGGAGATGACAGCCTTGGACTGCCCTAGACTGCCTTTCAACAGGAGTGGGAAGCAGGAGGGGTGGGAGGTGTACAGGTGGGACCCTCACCTTTTTTCCTGTTCTATACCTGGAATGTTCCTTAGCAACGGGACCTGCAGGGGTACCTCTGATGGCTCGGATGAAGTCATCTTATGCCGAAATGTTAGCCTGTTTGTCCCGAAAAGGAACTCAGATCAATGCAGACACAGAGTGCTCTTTTTTTCACCTTTTGAAGTGTCGGTAAGGAATACTTTTATGTAAAATTGTATGTGTTATGTAATTGGTATAACAAGTGTGTTAGGTAGCCCTCTACTTTACAGTCTACCTCTCCCACTTTCCTTTCACATTTAGATTAAAGATACAGGTTGCCAACCATAGCGCAGAATGCTTTTTAGTTAGCTTTGCGACAATATCAAAAATACATTTAGGATTGTTCTTATTCTCCTCAATTAAGTTGGAAAAATAGGATGATCGAGCAGCAGTGAGGGCTCTTCGATCCTGCACGGTACTGTCTTTCCAAGCTGAATGAAAGACTTCCAGTTTGGTGTAGCGCCATTTCCGTTCCACTTTTCTGGAAGCTTGCTTCAGGACTCAGGTATTTTCTGTATACCAGGGATCTAGTTTCTTATGACAAATGTTTTTGTTTTCAGGGGTGGGACTGCATCTAGGCTATTACGCAAGGTTAAATTAAGTTCCTCAGTTAGGTGGTTAACTGACTGTTGTACTCTGACGTCCTTGGGTAGGTGGAGGGAGTCTGGAAGGCATCTAGGAGAATTTATAGCACGGCTTTTGATGATCCTTGGTTGGGGTCTGAGCAGATTATTTGTTGCAATTGCAAACGTAATCAAATGGTGGTCCGATATTCCAGGATTATGAGAAAAAAACATTAAGATCCAAAATATTTATTCCATGAGACAAAACTAGGTCCAGAGTATGACTACGGCAGTGAGTAGGTCTGGAGACATATTGGACAAAACCCATTGTGTCGATGATGGCTCCGAAAGCCTTTTGGAGTGGGTCTGTGGACTTTTCCATGTGAATATTAAAGTCACCAAAAATGTGAATATTATCTGCCATGACTACAAGGTCCGATAGGAATTCAGTGAGGAAAGCTGTATACGGCCCTGGAGGCCTGTAAACAGTAGCTATAAAAAGTGATTTAGTAGGCTGCATAGATTTCATGACAAGAAGTTCAAAATAAGAAAATGCAGTCATTTTTTTGGTAAATTGAAATTTGGTATCGTAAATGTTAGCAACATCTTTTTGGGATGCGTGGGGGATATGGAGAAGGAGAAGAGGCCTCATTTACCTTCTTATGGCTGGGATCCCGTTAACGGGATCGATATGACAACAGCCAGTGAAAGTGCATGGCGCCAAATTCAAAACAACAGAAATCTCATAATTAAAATTCCTCAGACATACAAGTATTTTACACCATTTTAAAGATACATTTGTGGTTAATCCCACCACAGTGTCCGATTTCAAAAAGGCTTTACGACGAAAGCACAACATATCATTATGTTAGGTGAGCACCTATTCACAGATAAACACAGCCATTTTTCCAGCCAAAGAGAGGAGTCACAAAAAGCATAAATAGAGATAAAATGAATCACTAACCTTTGATGATCTTCATCAGATGACACTCATAGGACTTCATGTTACACAATACATGTATGTTTTGTTCGATAAAGTTCATATTTATATCCAAAAATCTCAGTTTACATTGGCGTATTATGTTCAGTAATGTTTTGCCTCCAAAACATCCGGTGATTTTGCAGAGAGCCACATCAATTTACAGAAATACTCATAATAAACATTGATAAAATATACAAGTATTATACATGGAACATTAGATAAACCTCTCCTTAATGCAACCGCTGTGTCAGATTTCAAAAAAACTTTACGGAAAAAGCACACCATGCTATAATCTGAGTACAGCGCTCAGAGCCCAAACAAGCCATGAAGATATCCGCCATGTTGTGGAGTCAACAGATGTTAGAATAGCATTATAAATATTCACTTACCTTTGATGATCTTCATCAGAATGCACTCCCAGGAAATCCAGTTGAACAATAAATGTTTGATTTGTTCCATAAAGCCCATCATTTATGTCCAGATACCTCCTTTTTGTTCGCGCGTTCAGTACACAATCCAAACTCACGACCCGCGGGCAAGTCCATGAGAAAGTTCAGACGAAAAGTCATATTACAGTTCATAGGAGCATGTCAAACGAAGTATAGAATCAATCTTTAGGATGTTTTTAACATAAATCTTCAATAATGTTCCAACCAGAGAATTCCTTTATCTTCAGAAATGCAATGGAACGCAAGCTAACTCTCTTACGTGAACGCGCGTGGTCAACTCATGGCACTCTGCCAGACCCATGACTCAAAGAGCCCTCATTCCCCCCTCCTTCACAGAAGCATCAAACAAGGTTCTAAAGACTGTTGACATCTAGTGGAAGCCTCAGGAAGTGCAATATGACCAATATCCCACTGTATCTTCGATAGGTGATGAGTTGAAAACCTACAAACCTCAGATTTCCCACTTCCTGGTTGGATTTTTTCTCAGGTTTTTGCCTGCCATATGAGTTCTGTTATACTCACAGACATCATTCAAACAGTTTTAGAAACGTCAGAGTGTTTTCTATCAAAATCTACTAATAATAGGCATATATTAGCAACTGGGCATGAGTAGCAGGCAGTTTACTCTGGGCACCTTATTCATCCAAGCTACTCAATACTGCCCCCAGCCATAAGAAGTTTAACACAGTAAATTCATCAGGCTTAAGCCATGTTTCAGTCAGGCCAATCACATCAAGATTATGATCCGTTATTAGTTCATTGACTATAACTGCCTTGGAAGTGAGGGATCTAACATAAATAGCCCTATTTTGAGATGTGAGATATCACAATCTCTTTCAATAATGACAGGAATGGAGGAGGTCTTTATTCCACTGAGATTGCTAAGGAGAACACCGCCATGTTTAGTTTGCCCAACCTAGATCGAGGCACAGACACGGTCTCAATGGGTATAGCTGAGCTGACTACTCTGACTAAGTTGGCAGGCTGGTTAACCAGCCTGCTGCCTGGCCTGGACCCTATCTAATTGTGGAGCTAGAGGAGTTAGAGCCCTGTCTATGTTCATAGATAAGATGAGAGAACCCCTCCAGCTAGGATGGAGACAATTATCTACACATTCTATCTTTTGGGAGGGGCAGAAAACAGTTTTCAACCAGCGATTGAGTTGTGAGACTGCTGTAGAGCTCATCACTCCCCCTAACTCGGAGGGGGCCAGAGACAATTACTCGATGCCGACACATCTTTCTAGCTGATTTACACGCTGAGGCTATGTTGCGCTTGGTGACCTCTGACTGTTTCATCCTAACATCGTTGGTGCCGACGTGTATAAGAATATCCCTATACTCTCTACACTCGCCAGTTTTATCCTTAGCCAGCACCATCTACAGACTAGCCTTAACATCGGTAGCCCTGTCCCCTGGTAAACAGTGAATGATCACTGGATGATTCTTTTTAATTCTAATACTGTGGGTAATGGAGTCGCAAATGACTAGGGTTTTCAATTTGTCAGAGCTAATGGTGGGAGGCTTTGGCGTCTCAGACCCCGTAACTGTTGGAGGAGAGACCAGAGAAGGCTCGGCCTCTCGCTCCGACTCGTTGCTTAATGGGGAGAACCGGTTGAAAGTTTCTGTCGGGCTGAAAGAGCGACACCGGTTGAGCATTCCTACAGCATTTCCTTCCAGAAGCCATGAGAAAATTGTCCGGCTGCGGGGACCGTGCGAGGGGATTTATATTACTATCTGTACTTATTTGTGACACAGACGCTGTTTCATCCTTTCCTACACTTAAATTACCCTTGCCTAACGATTGCGTCTGAAGCTGGGCTTGCAGCACGGCTATCCTCACCATAAGGCGAACATTCTTCTGAATATTATGAGTACAGCGACTGCAATTATAAGGCATAATGTTAAGATATGCATAATTATATATGCATGATAACCCAAAGTTTGATAATATGACAATTCCCACTCTCTCTTCGCCTGAATCTTTGCGTTCAGGATACTTTTCTGCTGGATTCCACAAAAATGAAAGTCCTAAAAAGCCTCCTCATGCTTTCGCCCAGTCTTCCCCTTTCTGGCCACAGGTTCCGAGAGGTGTTCCCAAGCCATGTCATTTTCACTTTATTCCCCATCTCCTCCATTGCCACCTGATAGGCACGTGCATATTCCTATTCAACGCTACATCCTCTTGACATAACTCAGCACCGTGTAGTCTTTCACATCAATGCCTCCATAATCTTGTTTTGCATACAATTACCCCAACATCTATCCTTTCATATGATGCATTAACCAATAAAGGAGCTAACCCAATCCAACTATGGTGTTTAAAGTGGCTCCCAAACCCAACCGCATCTGCATGTCCACAGTGGAATCTAGTCTCTCTCTCTTTAGTGCTGCATCCTCTGTCATGGCGTCTTCATGCTCACCCATTATGGCAGCTGGACCTCACTTCACGTGAGAACTGTGAACCCACCAAGGAGAGACATGACGATCTTTACCGCTTCAGGTGCTGTAAGGAGAACTGTGTGTGGACCAGACCAACGCTGTTCCACACCCCGCCTGGTGTATCTTGATGTACACTCAATCTCCAGAATTCAGCCCGTGCCCTCGGTTATCTCCTGCTCCTCATGTGCCGATTCCACCTGGGAATATACACACTGCAACGCATGGGTCCTTTCCTGACAACATATACTCTTCCCTTAGCCCAGATCACTAATTTGTGACGTGAATAACAGCCCTCGTGTCACGCCCTGGCCTTAGTTATCTTTGTTTTCTTTATTATTTTGGTTAGGTCAGGGTGTGACATGGGGGATTTATGTGTTTTGTCTGGTCTAGGGGTTTTGTATGTTTATGGGGTGTTTTCTAGTCTAGGTGTTTGTATGTCTATGGTTGCCTAGATTGGTTCTCAATTAGAGGCAGCTGTTTATCATTGTCTCTGATTGGGAACCATATTTAGGCAGCCATATTCTTTAGGGATTTCGTGGGTTATTGTCTATGTATTGGTTGCTTGTGTCTGCACTTTATGTATATACTGTAGCTTCACGTTCGTTTTGTTGTTTTGATTAGTTTGTTTAAGTGTTCTTCGTTTCGTGTTTAATAAATAGAAGAATGTATTCACTTCACGCTGCGCTTTGGTCCGATCTTTCTACCACCACAGACGATCGTGACACCTCGGCACTCCCATCTGTCCCCGAGGTACCAGCTATCAAGCCATGTGGCATGAGTCCTCATAAAATGATATCCCAACAATGCTACTAAAGTAACCCCTGCTACTACTATCATGGCCCATTACTATTGCCTCAGAATAACTACTGCATGTCATCTGTCAAGTGTTCGCCCTCTGTTAGAAATTGGGAAAGAGATTAATGACGTTGGGATAATATCCAACCTAACAAAACTCTGAGTCACAGGTTTCTTGAAAGTTGACAATAGTGTCTGAAATGCCAACACTATGTCTGCTACTTTCATCATGATCTGGGTACGTGTAACGTTCAATTTAACTTCATAATTCCCTATATTGTGCACAGTTATCTGTCCTCCCTCTCTTACAAGCTATCTCCTGTAAGAATATACATAGATGGAATGATACCACTCTAACCCATAACACAATAGTCACTACTCCCAATGCACTTCTAAAGTTAACCTGTCTGGCCCCAGCGTTCCGCTAGCGGAACTCCTCCCACATTCCACTGAAAAGGCAGAGCGCGAAATTCAAAAAATATTTTTTAGAAATATTTAACTTTCACACATTAACAAGTCCAATACAGCAAATGAAAGATACACATCTTGTGAATCCAGTCAACATGTCCGATTTTTAAAATGTTTTACAGCGAAAACACCACATATATTTATGTTAGCTCACCACCAAATACAAAAAAGGACAGACATTTTTCACAGCACAGGTAGCATGCACGAAACCAACCAAACTAACCAAAAACCAACCAAACTAACCAAGAAACAACTTCATCAGATGACAGTCCTATAACATGTTACACAATACATCTATGTTTTGTTAAAAAAATGTGCATATTTGAGGTATAAATCAGTTTTACATTGCAGCTACCATCACAGCTACCATCAAAAATAGCACCAAAGCAGCCAGAGTAATTATAGAGACCAACGTGAAATAACTAAATACTCATCATAAAACATTTCTGAAAAATACATGGTTTACAGCAAATTAAAGACAAACATCTTGTGAATCCAGCCAATATTTCCGATTTTTTAAGTGTTTTACAGCGAAAACACAATATAGCATTATATTAGCTTACTACAATAGCCTACCACACAACCGCATTCATTCATCAAGGCACGTTAGCGATAGCAATAGGCACGTTAGCGTTAGCGAATAAACCAGCAAAATATATTAATTTTCACTAACCTTCATACACCTTCATCAGATGACAGTCCTATAACATCAGGTTATACATACACTTATGTTTTGTTTGAAAATGTGCATATTTAGAGCTGAAATCAGTGGTTATACATTGTGCTAACGTAGCATCTTTTTCCCAGAATGTGCGGATATTTCTATTAGACTCTCACCTATTCTGACCAAATAACTATTCATAAACATTACAAAAAAATACATGTTGTATAGGAAATGATAGATACACTAGTTCTTAATGCAATCGCAGTGTTAGAATTCTAAAAATAACTTCTTTACGACATAAGGCTTACGTTATGGCGAGATAGTGACCAAAACCTGGGCGCAAAACTAATAGTACACAGTTCGACAGATATATGAAATAGCATCATAAAATGGGTCCTACTTTTGATGAGCTTCCATCAGAATGTTGTACAAGAGGTCCTTTGTCGGGAACAATCGTTGTTTGGTTTTAGAACGTCGTTTTTCCCTCTTGAATTAGCAAGCACACTCGCCAAGTGGCGCGAAGCTCTCCTTCCTGAACAAAGTCACACAACGCAACACGCCTAACGTCCCGAATAAATTTCAATAATCTAATAAAACTATATTGAAAAAACATACTTTACGATGGTATTGTAACATGTATCAAATAAAATCAAAGCCGGAGATAGTAGTCGCTTATAACGACAGCTTTTCAGAAAGCAATTCCAGGTCCATCCTCGCGCTTTCCAGAAAACAGGAAATGGGTGACTCGTCGTGCCAAGAGGATTTATTCCACCTCAGACCAAGATAAACACTTAATTTCTTCTCTCACTTCCTCTTGACATCTAGGGGAAGGTGTATGACGTGCATGTATACTAATACGTATCATGCCCATTTATAGGCAGGCCCTTGAACAGAGCATCGATTTCAGACTTTCCACTTCCTGGTCAGGAAGTGTGCTGCCAAATGAGTTCTGTTTTACTCACAGACAAAATTCAAACGGTTTTAGAAACTAGAGAGTGTTTTCTCTTCAATAGTAATAATAATATGCATATTGTACGAGCAAGAATTGAGTACGAGGCCGTTTAAATTGGGCACGATTTTCCCCCAAAGTGAAAACAGCGCCCTCTGTCCTCAACAGGTTTTAATATACTAAAACATTCTAACATCAATTAGTCAATATACATCAGTCCCTCCTTTGGAACATTGATCCCTCTTATGTTCCACGAAACCTAAAAACATATTGACTTAAAAAGGAAAGAGAAAACAATACACGTTTAATAATTTCACACCATCCTTGATGTGACTAAGACTGGGGACAGAACTGTCCATCTGTTACGTTCTATGCCCATGTGATACTGGTCTTCATGCCATCTCCTTAATTTTCATCTTTGGGTGTTATTGCAAAACACAGACTACGAGCCTTGTATGCAATTAATTGTACCGTGTCATCCAGAAATCTATATGTATTGATGTGATTCAACATAAAAATTCTGTTGACATGGTAAAACAAAAGAGAACAAAAAAAACATGGTTGACCCAAGCTATCATCCAGTGAGTTCTCAAATAACCTCCATGTCTGAGGACACTTAAAGATAAGGTTTTTACAGCCTTCCTAGGCCTAATACATTTCAGCAGTGCACCCACCCCTCCAGTTTGAGAGCAACTCTCTCTCACTGTAGCCGAATCATAACTAAAACATTTAAATTATCCAACCCAAATTTAGAATGACAGTCCTTAGTGCCTCCTTTGAGTCTTCCCAACCTAGCACACATCTTCACGGTTAGAATGTACATTTATAAACTGGACCTTTTATTGCCGGTAATAACTCTTCTCATTACAATCCCCCCTTTGTCCCTGTTTTCCTGTCGCGAGTGGCCCGTTAATGAAAGATCAGTATCTCAATGCATTCTTTGTCCAAATTGTCCTCAAAACCCCCCCCCCCCCCCTCCTCCCGGAATGTCCTCCTTCCCTTGTCACATCTGATGGCCCTTAATGTCCTGATAATGTAATGTCCTGATTTCAATATAAAGAAATCAGTCTCTCACCTGAGCCGCTACCTCTCTCCACGCTCACTCCACACGCGGTCTCAAGACTCCTCTCGCACTCCTGCCGACCGTGCCCAGGTTAATGGCTCGGACTCAGATAGGAGTGTTAAAAGTCACTGTCGCATCGAACGCCTTTGTCGCTCTTTCTTCAGCCGGTTAGGGAGGGTTTTGAGGTTCACACACATTGTTTGTGGTCAAATTATTCATGCCATACATTAAGACATGATCTGACGTCACCTTCCATGATAACCTCAAGAGAGGACAGATCAGAACAACAGTTTATTTCAATTAATTTTCTGTTTCAGGAAATACAGACAAGCATTGACTATATGACCGATTATTACATTCCCAATTTTCTTAATAACATTATCTCTACGACAAACATCAAAGAACATAACAACATACTGTTACTGTTGAAACCACTTTGAAATTTAGTTGATACTCCCGTATTTTCCTGGTGACCTCTTGGAAGAGTTACCAGATCAGGAAGGTAGCACCCTAACCCATCAGGGAATCAGGCAATCCAAAAGTATTAATTACAAACCAAACATGATAATGGTGAATCCACTGTCCTTACTCCAATCATTAAACGGTTGTTTTAATCCACCCCATCGTTTATTTAGCATGTTATCTCGTCACCGAGTCTAACGATTCACGGCTCTCTTTTCCCCATGATTCTCCATAACAACTGCACCACCATGTTCATTTCGTCCATTCTAGAAATCTATTTCAGAATAAATAATAAATCAACATAAAATGTCTCATGAGATTACAATTCCCCCAAGGTTTTCTGAGTTTGCAAGGAGTGTTTGGCCAGATAATTTAATTTTGCCTAGATTCTTCAACCCAAAATATATTTTTCTGTGGCAAATTTAGCCAGCTTCTCACCATAAGGAATCCGTGATATTTGTTCCCTGGCATCTATTAAAAAGTTGTGTAAGACGTGATATCATACGTCTTCCTTCACATATAATATACATATAAATATATATATAAATCCTTAACACATGTAATCTCTATGAACCACTATCCATCGTACCGATGACATACACCGCTATGTGAAAGTTCCTGTCCTGCTTCTTTCTGGAGGATTTGTTGACGTTCTTTTGAAAGAGATGCAAACGCTTGCATGGCAGCATTTCCTCTGAATACGGCAGGTTCCAGTACCACCTTACACTCATTCTTCTAATGTCCGATAGCTCCCTGTTTTAGATGCGGGGCTATCTCCCTATGCTTTGATGTTTTTTCGCTACGTTTCTTTGTCTTACCTTGGCCATTGAAACTATAGTTAGTGACTTTCCCTGCGGCCGTATTAACCCCTTGCACGTCTGCGAAGTGAGCGGAGTTATATTCCACTCTCAAAACATCCTGCTCTATTTCATCCACTACCCCCGCAATAACCGTTTTGATCACAGATTTCAAACCTGCCATCAAAGCAGAAGTGCAAATTCTATCAATACACTCCCCTTACCCAGTCTTTCTGGGTTTATCGGTTTGAATTTTTTGTTGATAGAATGCTGACATCAAAACGCTGGTATATTGAGCTTTGGATTCTGGTTTTATGTCTTTGTGCCAAGTCATAATTGCCTCCCTGAATTGTTAAATTTAATTCTCCGTCAGCAGGGAAATGTTGCTCAATTTTATTCAGTTTGCAAAAATTTTCCCATATCCAAGCCGAATTGGTAGAATGCTTGTGCGCTTCTTTCAGAGCCTCCATGGCTTAAATCCTCTAGCTTAGTTTTACAGGGAGAATTGGGGCCGTCTGTCGACATTTCAATAGTTATTATTCCCAAACCTCTCCCATCTGTAATACACACCTTCTATTAACTATTTTCCAAGGTAGCGCTACCCACTTCCCCGGAGAATGGTTTTGTGCCTATTAATTGGTCACGGCACTAAATACCTTGTATTTGAACCAATACTATAGCATCTGCAAATGTATTACTGGAGAATACGGATCGAATGAGAAACCAAAATATTCTGGACATTCCTCGGAAACACCTTTTTTTGTCAGCACTTGGGTATGGTGACTCTTTCTGTTAGAACATGTGTCAAACTTATTCCATGGAGGGCCGAGTGTCTGCAGGTTTTCGGTCCACCCTTGTACTTGATTGATTAATTAAGGTCACTAATTAGTAAGGAACTCCCCTCACCTGGTTGTCTAGGTCTTAATTGAAAGGAAAAAAATGCAGACACTCGGCCCTCCATGAAATGAGTTTGACACCCCTGGGTTAGAAGCATTCGATTTTGCAATTGCATAATTTTGGGGAGATTTGTGTGCCCATGAAAACTGTTTTCACCATGTAACATAAGGAGACAGAAAATTTTACATAGTTACACTGCATTTCTAAGATCTCTACACAAAAAAACTGTCCGACAGCTAGATCCAGAATTCTTACAGGGTTCAAGTTCAATGTCTAATTTAACTGATTAATGGTTAATATATGATTTATAATGACTACTTACTCTAACATAAATGCAAGGACAGAAAAGTTGTGTTTTATGTCACACGATTTTGGACAATATAACTTTGTTGTTCACCCCAATATATACATTTGCCTTTGGCTTCCCCAGACAAGTTCCGAAAACATAATCTCATCACACATCATCTACTGTGACAGCATAACCAACAGCGGGCCTTTTATAAGCGAAACCAGTTTATGATAGAGGGAGTCTATACAGTAGGCCCATCTGTCTCAATGTTCCAGCAAGCCAACAGTACTGTAGGTCTAGTTGATAGGCTTACATCAGGGTGTTGGCCGGGCGACGAGACCAGACCACTGAGTGGGAGGTCACACATCTGTTTAATGAGAGGTTATCTACACAGACAGCCAGACTGCTCTGAAAGATCCACTTTTAGACTTCTACACACACAGGGATGCAAACACACGCACACAAACAAACACTCCCTGACACACATGCACAATTCATATATGCAGAACGCAAGTATTCACTCATAAACAGACACACGGGCACCTTTCGACCTACACACACAAACAGGCATGCTTTTACATAATTTAGCAAATACTATCACCCAGAGCGACTTACAGGATCAATTAGGGTTAAGTGCCTTGCTCAAGGGCCCAGACAGTTTTTTCACCTAGTCAGCTCAGGGATTCGAATCATTAACCTTACAATTACTGACCCAACAATCTTAACCGCTAGGCTACCTACCACCCCACAGAAATGTTTACACATAAATACACACATATGCAAATACATAAGTGAACACACACACACGCACAAAAAACAAGCGCAAAACCACAGTAAAACACACTTAAACCCACACAGAGATACATGCATAAATACATACAGATAAAGAAACACATCCTTAACCAGATCCAGATGAGTGACTTGGTCTAAGTGAGGACAGGCCCCAAAACACTTCAACATGGGGAGATATCCTGACATTGCACTTCCTAAATCAAATGGACCATAGAGGGGACAGATTGGGGGCTTGAGAAAAATCTAACTCGATTCCTCTGAGACACACAATTTCACAAAATGTCAATGCTGATCCTTACCTTCATATAGGCATCATGTGATAGACTTCTTCTCTCCTTTCTTAGGATCCCAGCACTAAACTCAAGACAGACCCCTTTTGACAGCTACTGTGTGAGTAGGTCAAGGGGAAGATTAACTAGGTAGCACTGTGCCCAGGGTTAATAGGATGTGTGTGTGTATGTGTGTGTGTGTTAATTAGATCAAGTCCTAGTGGTAACAAATGGGGACAGGAGCTCTCGCATTGCATCACATCAAACTTTCCTCTCAATCATACACACTGATATGGGGGAAAACAGTCAAAGATGAGGCTTTATTCACTATCACACCAGTGGTCACAATTTATTAGAAGGACATACAGTAGTTTTGTAACTAAGTACATATGGAGACCACTTCAACCTATAACCCACACTTCTCTCTCTTTCCCCTCGTTCTCTCCATAACTGTCTCACCTTAAACAGATCTGCAGCCTTGGCTACCTGTTTCAAGTTTCATCTGAAGTGTGTTGCTAACTGTGACTTCAATGACAACACCCAGCTCTCCCAGCCCAAACACACCCCTTCTCCAACCACCCTCGCCTGGCTCCCTAAGGTCCTGTAACAGAACTCAGGATCTAGGATGGCCAGCGCCAAAAGAGACAAGGAAGGGTAGAAAGAGAGCGAGAACCAATCACAAGAAGTTGGACTGCTATTGGGAACAGTATTCTGGGTCAGAACTATGCTTCAGCTCAGTGAACACCAAACCTTTTATATGATAGAACTGCAACCATGGTCATGTATCCTTAATTCAATAGTAAATAAGCAAGATAAACAGTTGATCAGGTTTTTTGTTTGATGCACAGATTTTCTCCAGGTCACATAGCTTCTTCTCCCTTTCCCCCCACTATCCCAATATCTTCCAGATCAGTATGACCTCATTTAAAACTTCTTCGGGATAGGGAGCAGTATTTTGACGTCCGGATAAAAAGCGTGCCCAAAGTAAACTGCCTGTTACTCAGGCCCGGAAGTTAGGATATGTATTTGCATGATAGTATTGGATAGAAAACAGTCCAAAGTTTCTAAAACTGTTAAAATAATGTCTGTGAGTATAACATAACTGATTTGGCAGGCGAAACCCCGAGCACAATCCATCAAGGGAATTTTTTGTTGTTGAGGTCATTGTGTTTTCCAATACAGTTCTATGGGAAACCTGATTTATTAGGGCTCAGATTGCAGTTCCTATGGCTTCCACGCGATGCCAACAGTCTTTTGAAATTGTTTGATGTTTTTCTTTTGAGAAATTAAGAAGTAGTCCTATTCTTTCTATGTGTCACTCAGAAGGTCTCTAGTCTTTTGGTGCGCGTGAACAAGAATGCGCTTCGTGTAGTTTTTCTTTGGTATTTTATCCCGTCTTTAATTTTATCGATTATTTACATTTTAGGGTACCTGAGGTTGGATTAGAAACATTGTTTGAAATGTTTAGATCAAGTTTACAGGTAACTATTAGATACTTTGTTGTCATGTTGGGCGAGTTGGAACCGATGTATTTCTGAATCAAACGCACCAAATAAATTGAAATTTTGGGGATATAAAGAAGGAATTTATCAAACAAAACGACCATTCAATGTGTCACTGATTACATTTGAGATTGCAAAAAGATGAAGATCTTCAAAGTTAAGGCATTTATTATATCGTTACTTCTGACTTTTTTGTCGCATCTGCCTGGTTGAAAATGTTATTTTCATGTCTTTGTATGCAGGGCGCTGTCCTCAGATAATCGCATGGTGTGCTTTTGCCGTAAAGGCTTTTTGAAATATGACACAGCGGCTGTATTACACTTATATTTTCGTGAATGTTGAATATTTATATTTGGCGCTCTGCAATCTGATGTTGTCAAATCTATCCCGCTAACGGGATTGGAGCGTTAACTTCTTTAGGATAGGGGGCAGCATTCGGAACTTTGGATGAAAAGCGTGCCCAAAGTAAACTGCCTGCTACTCAGGCCCAGAAGCTAGGATATGTATATAACTAGTTGATTTGGATAGCAAACACTCTAAAGTTTCCAGAACTGTTGCAATAATGTCTGTGAGTATAACAGAACTGAAATGGCGGGCGAAAACCTGAGATATATCCATCCAGGAAGTGCTATTATTTTGAAATGGGTGTTTTTCCATTGAAAGCATATCCACCATATACACTGCTCAAAAAAATAAAGGGAACACTTAAACAACACAATGTAACTCCAAGTCAATCACAGGCCAGTACATCAGGAGACGTGGAGGAGGCCGTAGGAGGGCAACAACCCAGCAGCAGGACCGCTACCTCCGCCTTTGTGCAAGGAGGAGCACTGCCAGAGCCCTGCAAATGACCTCCAGCAGGCCACAAATGTGCATGTGTCTGCTCAAACGGTCAGAAACAGACTCCATGAGGGTGGTATGAGGGCCCGACGTCCACAGGTGGGGGTTGTGCTTACAGCCCAACACCGTGCAGGACGTTTGGCATTTGCCAGAGAACACCAAGATTGGCAAATTCGCCACTGGCGCCCTGTGCTCTTCACAGATGAAAGCAGGTTCACACTGAGCACATGAGCACATGTGACAGACGTGACAGAGTCTGGAGACGCCGTGGAGAACGTTCTGCTGCCTGCAACATCCTCCAGCATGACCGGTTTGGCGGTGGGTCAGTCATGGTGTGGGGTGGCATTTCTTTGTGGGGCCGCACAGCCCTCCATGTGCTCGCCAGAGGTAGCCTGACTGCCATTAGGTACCGAGATGAGATCCTCAGAGCCCTTGTGAGACCATATGCTGACACATGCACATTTGTGGCCTGCTGGAGGTCATTTGCAGGGCTCTGGCAGTGCTCCTCCTTGCACAAAGGCGGAGGTAGCGGTCCTGCTGCTGGGTTGTTGCCCTCCTACGGCCTCCTCCACGTCTCCTGATGTACTGGCCTGTCTCCTGGTAGCGCCTCCATGCTCTGGACACTACGCTGACATCCTGGATGAGCTGCACTACCTGAGCCACTTGTGTGGGTTGTAGACTCCGTCTCATGCTACCACTAGAGTGAGAGCACCGCCAGCATTCAAAAGTGACCAAAACATCAGCCAGGAAGCATAGGAACTGAGAAGTGGTCTGTGGTCACCACCTGCAGAATCACTCCTTTATTGGGGGTGTCTTGCTAATTGCCTATAATTTCCACCTTTTGTCTATTCCATTTGCACAACAGCATGTGGAATTTATTGTCAATCAGTGTTGCTTCCTAAGTGGACAGTTTGATTTCACAGAAGTGTGATTGACTTGGAGTTACATTGTGTTGTTTAAGTGTTCCCTTTATTTTTTTGAGCAGTGTAAATGGTTATGACCCAGATTGCATTCCCTATGGCTTCCACTAGCTGTGAACAGTCTTTAGACATTGTTTCAGGCCTTTATTCTGAAAAATGAGGGAGAATGAGCAGTTTCAATGAGAGGCCAGTGGAAAGTCCCCAGCCTGTTTGGTGAGCAATCCCGAGAGTGCGCCTTTTGTTGTTTTTCTTTTATATTGACGACGCTATTGTCCGGTTGAAATATTATTGATTGTTTAGGCTAAAAACAACCTGAGGATTGATTATAAACCTCGTTTCACATGTTTCTACGAACTTTACGGATACTATTCGGATGTTTTCATCTGCCTCTTGTGACCGCATTTGAGCCATTGGATTACTGAACAAAACGGGTCAACAAAATTGAGGGTTTTGGATATAAAGAGAGACTTTATCGAACAAAACAAACATTTATTGTGTAACTGGGAGTCTTGTGAGTGCAACCATACGAAGATCATCAAAGGTAAGTGATTAATTTAATTGCAATTCTGACTTTCGTGACTAATCTACTTGGCCGCTAACTGTTTGTAATGTTTTGTGTGCTGAGCGCTGTCCTCAGATAATCGCATGGTTTGCTTTCGCCTTAAAGCCTTTTTGAAATCTGACACGGCGGCTGGATTAACAACAAGTTAAGCTTTATTTTGAGGTATTGCACTTGCGATTTCATGAAAGTTATATATTTATAGTAATTTAATTTGAATTTGGCGCTCTGCAATTTCACCGGATGTTGGCCAGGTGGGACGTTAGGATGTGTCATGGCCTGAATGAGCTATCCCTGAATGAGCTATCCCTCTACTGTAGATTACTCAAACATCTCTTTAATACTTCAAAACGATGTAATTGGTCTAGCAGAGAGAGAGAGAGAGAGAGAGAGATCTCATTGTCTCTTGTAGATGAGTATTACCTAATGTACCATCATAATTTGCCATTGGTGGGTGTTGGCAGGCTTGGCCTAGTTCTGCCCCAGGTAGAATATCTCGTCTGGGGCAGGCCAGCTCAAGAGAAGGCCTGAAAAAGAGAGCACCAAGGACAGTGACAGGAATGTGTCTGTTTGTCTGTCCATGCTCAAACTATGGATGTATGGGTGAATGAGTATGTACGCAGAGTGCAGCCATACAGTGCCAGTCAAAAGTGTGGACACACCTACTCATTCCAGGGTTTGTATTTATCTACATTCCAGGGTTTGTATTTATCTACATTGTGGAATAATAGTGAACAAATGAAAACTATGAAATAACACACATGGTATCATATAGTAACCAAAAAAGTGTTAAACAAATCAAAATATATTTTTGATTTGAGATTATTCAAAGTAGCCACCCTTTCACTTGATGACAGTTTTGCACACTCTTGGCATTCTTTCAACAAGCTTCATGATGTAATCACCTGGAATGCATTTCAATTAACAGGTGTGCCTTGTTAAAAGTTAATTTGTGGAATCTCTTTCCTTCTTAGTGAGTTTGAGCCAATCAGTTGTGTTGTGACAAGGTAGGGGTCGTGAACAGAAGATAGCCCTATTTGGTAAAAGACCAAATCCATACTATGGCAAGAACAGCTCAAATAAGCAAAGAGAAATGACAGTCCATCATTACTTTAATTCATGATGGTTTTTTAATTCTTATTTAACCTTTATTTAGCTAGGCAAGTCAGTTAAGAACAAATTCTTATTTACAATGACGGCCTACACCCAGTCAAACCCTAACGACACTGGGCCAATTGTGCGCCGCCCTATGGGACTCCCAATCACAGCCGGTTGTGATGCCGCCTGTAATTGAACCAGGGTCTGTAGTGATGCCTCTAACACCGAGATGCGGTGCCTTAGAATGCTGCGCCACTCGGGAGCCCAAGGTCAGTCAATCCGGAAAATTTCAAGAACTTTGAAAGTTTCTTCAAGTGCAGTCGCAAAAACCACCAAGCACTATGATGTAACTGGCTCTCATGAGGACCGCCACAGGAAAGGAAGACCCAGAGTTACCTCTGCTGCAGAGGATTCATTAAAGTTAACTGCACCTCAGATTGTAGCCCAAATAAACGCGTCACAGAGTTCAAGTAACATACACATCTCAACATCAACTACGTGAATCAGGCTTTCATGGTCGAATTGCTGCAAAGAAAACACTACTAAAGGACACCAATAAGAAGAAGAGACTTGCTTGGGCCAAGAAACACGAGCAATGGACATTAGACAGGTGGAAAGTCCAAATTGGAGATTTTTGGTTCCAACAACTTGTGGACTTGCTGCCTATGTGCTGCTGTATGTTTTGTTTTTACTTTTTAATTACCATTTTATATTTAAATTGTTTCCCCTCGCTTTTTTTCAGTCAACTTTTTTACCCGGACGTATATATCTGGACATGGTTCTACAGGACCTCCACCAGCCGAAGCTAAGTAGTAACATTAACATGTTATTAATGCTGTTGTGTTTTGTGGTTCTTTTTACTTTACAAGTCTTGTGCTATCACTCTCTTAGGAACCAGAAGGAGAAGGAAATAGAAGAAGTCAACAGCTACAGTGGACATGTTATTATCAGTGTTCTATGAGGAATGGAAATGAGTGTGCTTGGTGTGATCATAGAACAGAGGCCATAAGTCTCTGAGTTTGTAAACTTCACTGTGAATGTTAATTATGCAAATGTTTTGTTCATGTTCTATTATCAGTGTTTGTCCACTTATAAGTAATTTCCAAGTGTATGTAATGTTGAACAGTATGATATCAGATGTTCAAAAAGGGGGGACTGATAGGTGTGGTTTCTGAGCTTTAACTATTATTAATCATTAGTTATAAAAGAGACATGAGGGGTGCCATAATGAAGCTTGGGAGGGGCTGAGTGCAGGGAACACGGTCACATGTGGCAGTACTGATAAGGGGAAGAACTGTTTAAGGCCTGTATCACTCAGCTCCCTGACTAGCAATAATGATGCAATGTTTAGCAATAAGGAGGAGACTCCACCCAAAGTGGGGTATGTATACTACCACGGGTGAAACCATGTCTTTGTCTGATGCAGCTGTATTGACCCTTTGGGAAGAATAAACTTAGTTTGTTCTTTTACAGTTTCCATCGAGTTCCTACTCTAATAATAGAACCTAACAAACACTATCAACAAGGCAGGTCCTACAGGCCCTAGTTTTGTTGCACCTTGACTACTGTTCAGTTGTGTGGTCTGGTGCCACAAAAAAAGCACTTAGGAAAATTGCAATTGGCTCAGAACAGTGCAGCACGGCTGGCCCTTGGATGTACACAGAGAGCTAATATTAATAATATGCATGTCAATCTCTCCTGCCTGAAAGTGAAGGAGAGATTGACTTCATCACTACTTTTATTTATGAGAGGTGTTGAATGCACGGAGCTGTCTGTCTAAACTACAGGCACACAGCTTGGACACCCATGCATACCCCACAAGACATGCCACAAGAGGCCTCTTCACAGTCCTCAAATCCAGAACAGACTATGGGAGGCACACAGTACTACATAGAGCCATGACTACATGAAACTCTATTCCACATCAAGTAACTGACGCAAGCAGTAAAATTAGATTTACAAACGGATTAAAAAAACATCTTATGGAACAGCGGGGACTGTGAAGCAACACAAACATTGGCACAGACACACGCACACACACACACACACACACACACACACACACACACACACACACACACACACACACACACACACACACACACACACACACACACACACACACACACACACACACACACACACACACACACACACACACACACACACGATAACATATGCACCATAGATACACATGGATTTAGTACTGTAGATATGTGGTAGTGGTGGAGTAGGGGCCTGAGAGCACACAGTGTGTTGTGAAATCTGTGAATGTATTTTTATATATTTTTAAATTGTATAAACTGTCTTAATTTTCCTGGACCCCAGGAAGAGTAGCTGCTGCTTTGGCAGCAGCTAATGGGGATCCACAATAAATACAAATTACAAACAATGTATTAAATCTGCCTTTAGGCCAGTCGAGTATTCCCTCATAATAGGACCCTTGGGGCATCTCCATTCCACTGCCCAGGAGCAGTCTATATTGTATTGTTAAGGATATATAATATTTTCTCCCCATCTTTGGCACCTTGTATTGTGCTAATACATCATTCTGTAGCCCAACCAAGAACATTGTTCAAGGATATGTAATCAAATCAATTGTATTTATAAAGCCCTTTTTACATCAGTGTCATGCGCTTGAAGTCGCCAGGCTCCCCAGCATTACACACTCCTTCCACCATCAGTACGCACACCTGCCTTCCCCCCATCACGTGCATCAGCGATTATTGGACCCAAATCACCTGTTAATTACCTCCCCTATATTTGTCTGTTCCCCAGCTCTGTTCCCTGCTGCTACATTAGCCTTTCTAGGTTCGGTGCAGTATCCTGAATTTCCGCCTGTCTGACGTGCCCAAAATAAACTGCCTGTTACTCAAGCCCAGAAGCTAGGATATGCATATAATTGGTAGGATTGGATAGAAAACACTCTGAAGTTTCTAAAACTGTTAAAATAATGTCTATGAGTATAACAGAACTCATATAACAGGCAAAAACCCAAGGAAAATCGACCCGAATTATAATTGTTTTAGAGTTTGGAATTACTTCCAATGCAATACGATTGAAAGATCTAATTTCGGCCTTCCAGATTGCAGTTCCTATGGCTTCCACTAGATGTCAACAGTCTTTATACAAGGTTTTAGGCTTGTTTTTTTAAAATGAAGAAGTATTTGTAGTTGTTCCAAGTTGAGCGCCAGGGCAAAAGTAGTCTTTTTGGCGTGCGTGAACGTGGGTGCGCTCTTCGTTCTTTTTCTTTTCTATTGAACATACTATTCTCTGTCTGAAATATTATAATTTATTTAGATATTAGACAACCTGAGGATTATTAAAAAATATTGTTTGACTCGTTTGGACGAACTTTGGTGGTAACTTTTTGGAATCCTTTGTATGCATGTTGTATGACTGGATTATTGAATTCAATGGCACCAACTAAATGGTGTTTTTGGGTTATAAAGTAGGACTTTATTGAACAAAACGACCATTCATTGTGTAGCTGGGACCCTTGGGATTGCAACCAGAGGAAGATCTTCAAAAGTAAGGGATTTATTCTATCGCTATTTATGATTTTGTTTTCTCCAGTGCTGGTTTGAAAGATATGTTGACATGGGATGCTGTCCTCAGACAATCGAATGCTATGCCTTCATCGCAAAGCCTTTTTGAAATCTGACAACGTAGTTAGATTACCAAGATTCGAAGCTAAAGAATCATGTATGACACTTGTATTTTCATGAATGTTTAATATTACGATTTTGTATTTTGAATTTGGCACGCTCCGATTTCACCGGATGTTGTCGAATTTGATCCCGCTAGCGGGATCTTCGCGCTAAGAATTAATGTTTGTATGTCATTGTTACCCATGTTCTGACACTGTTCCTGTCTTGTTACCTGTCTGTTCCATATTAATTGTTCAACTACCCGTACCTGCTTCTCATCTCCAGCGTCGGGCCTTACAGTCAGCCGATGTCACATAGTGCTATACAGAAACCCAGCCTAAAATCTATTATTCTCCTCATCTCTAGTAGGTTTGGTTTGGTTTGTGTGCCATATACATACAAATCTGTGTTTTAAAGGCAGTGTAGGGTGTTGTGTATTGTGTGAGTGTAGGGTGTTGTGTGAGTGTAATTCCCTGCACTCTGGGTGTGGCAGCCTGGTGGTTATCCAGGTTAAGATAACAACATCTGGTGACCCATTCCTGTGCACAGAGCGTGGATGGTCAGGCCAGAAACCACAGACTACTAGTCAAAGGGTAACATTGCTTACTGTAGTGTGTGTGTATGTGTCCCCAACATACATGGGCGATTCCACGCCAGCAGGACCGGAAAATACTTTTGGTATCTCAGATAGTTCTGTCAATTCTCACATAGAAATGTCATTGGAAGGAAAGAAGTTTCAAAATTCAAAAGGCACTCGCACATCTGATATATTTTTTGCAGGTAAAAGTTAAGTTGAATAAGATGAGAGAAAAAAATAAACCCAATATGGGACTCAAGTCCTTTATCAGAGGAAGGAAGTTTGACATGCTTTTTACATTTGTATTGCAAATAGGGATGTGCACGGTTATTTGAATATTACAATATCTGAAAGGATGTTAGTATTCGAATACTTGTGAGTTTTCATTTTAGCAAAACAAATATGATAGGCCTATTTTAACACTGAAACTGTGTATTTCAGAATGTAGACATACTCCATATGTTATATCACACTATAAGGAGTATAATCACACTGCTGCTTTCTGTTTCCGCTCCCATCTACTCCCCTCGCTTCTCTCTCTCTCTCTTTGAGCTGTCTGACCTCATAGAGGTGGGGACCTGTCTTCTACTGACCAGCCCAACGCACATAATAGCTCTCCGCTTCAAAGCGTGTATGTGTTTTTATGATTTAGTGTGTGTGTGTATGTGTGTGATTGAGTGAGGCGAAACTTCCCGATGCATGGAGATGGAACTAAACAGTGAAAGGTTACTGGGAAATCAGCATATTGCTGCCCAGAGGAATTACTAGCCTTGGGAACAAAGGTGAGAAGGAACTTAATAGCGTTGTTGCTTTGAAAAATGGTTATATACTGCACACTTATCATGGCTGTGTGATTATCATTCACACTTTGTCAGAGAGATTCACAGCAGAGGTCTGTTTGTTACTGTGGAGCAGTTTTGAAGTAATTCATTTGTAAGGCTGAAATATAAGCTGTAATATGTGATACAGATTCTGTGCTCGAACTGAAATCTACGTGTCTCATATAGTACCACTATTCAGGGTTTTCCCTGCCAGGGTCTCGGTCTTCATATAATCATAATTGTAGTGGTCAATGTGCCTGGGCTGCACTTACCGAAATTACTCTGTCCAAGGTTTCAATTTAGCCTGGAGCTAATGGTAGCCTTGGACCCCACTTTAATTAGATGGCGGTCCACTGGTCTTGTTGCCAGTCTTATCTCTACACTAGATGCTATCCTCTCTTCTGCAGTTAAGATAAAGACAAGGTAAAGGTGTAGTGTGTGTGTGTGTGTACTGTGTGTACCACTCTACTAGTGTCCAATTGTGTAACTAGTATCCAACAGTGTAGCCTTCTGGTTCTCTAAAGCTTCATGTCTGTGTTTTGGTCACACGAGGGATACAGGTTGGTAGGTGCAGTATCCTATGTTTAGAGTGCCAGGATGTTTGTGTGTGTGTTTGTGTGTGTGTGGATGTGTGTGATGGAAGAATGTTGTAGTGTAGTATAATGTAATAAGATGTTAGTGGTTGTTTTTGTCTTGTTTTATTGACATAAAATGAACATGTGGGTCTGGGTGTAAGGGCTGTCTCTCTCCTCATCCTCGGACGAGGAGAGGAGAGAAGGATCATCAGACCAAAATGCAGCATTCGGGAAGTAAGCCATCTTTTTATTATTAACGACGATGGCAACACGAAACAAAACACTTTCAAATATACAAAACAAGAAAACGACGTTGACGAAACCTGAACATAAACTTACATAACTAAACGTAACACTTACGGACAGGAAACAGACGACATCAAAATAAACGAACAGCCAAACAGTCCCGTATGGTACATACATTCAACGACACAGGAGACAATCACCCACAAACAAACAGTGAGAACACCCTACCTAAATATGACTCTTAATTAGAGGAGAACGCAAAACACCTGCCTCTAATTAAGAGCCATACCAGGCAACCACAACCAACATAGAAACAGATAACATAGACTGCCCACCCAAAACACATGCCCTGACCTAAACACATACAAAAACAACATAAAACAGGTCAGGACCGTTACAGAACCCCCCCCTCAAGGTGCGAACGCCGGGCGCACCAGCACAAAGTCCAGGGGAGGGTCTGGGTGGGCAGTTGACCACGGTGGTGGCTCCGGCTCTGGACGCTGTCCCCACACCACCATAGTCACTCCCCGCTTCTGTCTTCCCCTCCCAATGACCACCCTAAAACTAACATCCCCTAAATGAACGGCCAGCACCGGGAGAAGGGGCAGCACCGGGACAAGGGGCAGCACCGGGACAAGGGGCAGCACCGGGACAAGGGGCAGCACCGGGACAAGGGGCAGCACCGGGACAAGGGGCAGCACCGGGACAAGGGGCAGCACCCGGACAAGGGGCAGCACCGGGACAAGGGGCAGCACCGGGACAAGGGGCAGCACCGGGACAAGGGGCAGCACCGGGACAAGGGGCAGCACCGGGACAAGGGGCAGCACCGGGACAAGGGGCAGCACCGGGACAAGGGGCAGCACCGGGACAAGGGGCAGGTCCCGGCTGAGGGACTCTGGCAGATCCCGGCTGAGGGACTCTGGCAGATCCCGGCTGAGGGACTCTGGCAGATCCCGGCTGAGGGACTCTGGCAGATCCCGGCCGAGGGACTCTGGCAGATCCCGGCCGAGGGACTCTGGCAGATCCCGGCCGAGGGACTCTGGCAGGTCCCGGCCGAGGGACTCTGGCAGGTCCCGGCCGAGGGACTCTGGCAGGTCCCGGCCGAGGGACTCTGGCAGGTCCCGGCCGAGGGACTCTGGCAGGTCCCGGCCGAGGGACTCTGGCAGGTCCCGGCCGAGGGACTCTGGCAGGTCCCGGCCGAGGGACTCTGGCAGGTCCCGGCCGAGGGACTCTGGCAGGTCCCGGCCGGACGGCTCTGGCAGGTCCCGGCCGGACGGCTCTGGCAGGTCCCGGCCGGACGGCTCTGGCAGGTCCCGGCCGGACGGCTCTGGCAGGTCCCGGCCGGACGGCTCTGGCAGGTCCCGGCCGGACGGCTCTGGCAGGTCCCGGCCGGACGGCTCTGGCAGGTCCCGGCAGGACGGCTCTGGCTGGTCATGGCAGGACGGCTCTGGCTGGTCATGGCAGGACGGCTCTGGCTGGTCATGGCAGGACGGCTCTGGCTGGTCATGGCAGGACGGCTCTGGCTGGTCATGGCAGGACGGCTCTGGCTGGTCATGGCAGGACGGCTCTGGCTGGTCATGGCAGGACGGCTCTGGCTGGTCATGGCAGGACGGCTCTGGCTGGTCATGGCAGGACGGCTCTGGCTGATCATGGCAGGACGGCTCTGGCTGATCATGGCAGGACGGCTCTGGCTGGTCATGGCAGGACGGCTCTGTAGGGAGGAGAAGGAGAGACAGCCTGGTGCGTGGTCTAGGCACTGGCTGCGCTGGAGAGGAGGAAACAGCTGGAGAGAGAACCCGGAGAGACAGCCTGGTACGGGGGGCTGCCACCGGAGGACTGGTACATGGAGGTGGCACCGGGTATACCGGACCGTGAAGGAGGACACGTGCTCTTGAGCATCGAGCCTGCCCAACCTTACCAGGTTGAATGGTGCCCGTAGCCCTGCCAGTGCGGCGAGGTGGAATAGCCCGCACTGGGCTATACTGGCAAACCGGGGACACCATTCGTAAGGCTGGTGCCATGTATGCCGGCCCGAGGAGACGCACTGGTGGCCAGATGCGTTGGGCCGGCTTCATGACATCCAGCTCGATGCCCAACTTAGCCCTCCCAGTGCGGCAAGGTGGAATAGCCCGCACTGGGCTAAGCACGCGTACTGGGGACACCGTGCGCTTTACCGCATAACACGGTGTCTTACCAGTACGACGCCTTCTACCTCCACGGTAAGCACGGGGAGTTGGCTCGGGTATCCTACCCGGCTTTGCCACACTCCTCGTGTGCCCCCCCCCCCAAGAAATTTTTGGGTCTGACTCACGGGCTCCCAACCGCGTCGACGCGCTGCCTCCTCATACCAGCGCCTCTCAGCCTTCGCTGCTTCCAACTCCTCCTTGGGACGGCGATATTCCCCTGGCTGAGCCCAAGGTCCTCTACCATCCAGGAACTCCTCCCAAGTCCAGGAGTCCTTGTTGCTCTGTTGAGCATTCCCTTGCCGCTTGGTCTTAGCGTGGTGGGTGATTCTGTAAGGGCTGTCTCTCTCCTCATCCTCGGACGAGGAGAGGAGAGAAGGATCATCAGACCAAAATGCAGCATTCGGGAAGTAAGCCATCTTTTTATTATTAACGACGATGGCAACACGAAACAAAACACTTTCAAATATACAAAACAAGAAAACGACGTTGACGAAACCTGAACATAAACTTACATAACTAAACGTAACACTTACGGACAGGAAACAGACGACATCAAAATAAACGAACAGCCAAACAGTCCCGTATGGTACATACATTCAACGACACAGGAGACAATCACCCACAAACAAACAGTGAGAACACCCTACCTAAATATGACTCTTAATTAGAGGAGAACGCAAAACACCTGCCTCTAATTAAGAGCCATACCAGGCAACCACAACCAACATAGAAACAGATAACATAGACTGCCCACCCAAAACACATGCCCTGACCTAAACACATACAAAAACAACATAAAACAGGTCAGGACCGTTACACTGGGCGTTCTAAGACTTCTACAAATGGAATGCATTGTTTCCCCAATATTCATTTAGCAGCAGTGGAGTGAAACAATGCGAAGACAAAAATATATATAATATACAATGGGGTGTGAAATGATTGACACCCTTGATAAAGATGAAGAAAAATGAGTGTATAAAATATCATTCAAATACTGAGCTATATTGTATGCTCAAATAAGTAATGATGAGTGAGCCTCTGTGAATTTCTCACTCATCATTATTCACGATTCATTCAGAATTAACCGAAGCTGCAAAAACTCCTAGACACTGAAATGTGATTCATTTGTTTAAAGTTCATGATTTAGAGGATAGGGGTTATTTATTGCTATCCGTATCATAATCCCAGACTGTATTATCTCACCTTTAAACACTGGCGCATGTGTCCAGGTAGAGAGAGAGAGAGAGAGAGAGAGAGAGAGAGAGAGAGAGAGAGAGAGAGAGAGAGAGAGAGAGAGAGAGAGAGAGAGTCAGAGTCGTTGGATCATATTTAGCCTTGATTTATTTATTTATTTATTTTAACATCTTTACATCTTGAGTTTGACCAAAAGTCACACTTCTTTCATAAACTCTAAATTACCATGGAAACGTGTGTGTTTCAGTGATACGTGTTTGTTTTCTTCCTACGGTCCAGGGTGCTGTGTTTAGTTGTGTTGTAGTGGTAGGAATAGAGAGGGAGGAGGTGGAGGAGAGGAAAGCCATTTCACAATCTCTCCCCCTCTCACCTTCTTCCTGCTGGACCTTCGTCCTGTATTTTAATCTGTGTTCAAACACAGTTTTCTCCGTCCGTCCGCCACACACACACACACACACACACACACACACACACACACACACACACACACACACACACACACACACACACACACACACACACACACACACACACACACACACACACACACACACACACACACACACACACACACACACACATACACACACACACACACACACACACACCGTCTGACATACAGTACACACAGTCCCACTAACTGTCACACACACACAAAATCACACAACGCCTCACATACACACACTACCGTGTCCAGTCGTAACTCTGGCAGCTTCCTCTCTTACTTTACCCTTTCCCATTCTGTGCCCCGCTTCCAATCTCTTTCTCTCCCACCCTCTCCCCTTCTCGCCCTCTCGCCCTCCTTCCTTTCCACTCTTCTTTCCCCTCTAGCGATTTGTTAAATCCATTGAACGGTGTATGTGAAATGCATACTAAACACTGTATTACTTACTACCCTGACAGTAGTGGATGTCGTTGTAGTTCATATTGTGGTCAAAGAGCTGCTGCTTTTGTTGTTTTAGTGGCAATGCTGTTTTGTTGTTGTTTAGTCTGCTGTAAGGGAGAAGCTGCTCCTTGTTGTCTGAGTCGGTTGTATATCAGTTTTAATTGCAGCTTCAGAATTCTGGCCGCCCAGCCTCAGACATTCCTGAACTTGTCCTGGCATCATGGCCAGACTGCTGCACGCTGCTCAGGGAATATGGGAATCCCGTGAAACTGGGAAGCTCATAAGGCAGGAATCCTAGGGAAATGTACCAGATGTTATGGAGGCCACCAAATGGAGACAATAGAGCTTTTTAATTTGTCCCTCTGTTTAGTGATTTCATTTTCATGTTTCACGCTATTCATATGGACTGTAATTTCCTTTAAAACCATTTGAAACTATTGTTCCACTGTTAACTGTTGAAGTGAAAGTTTATATACTGTATAAAACAGTACAGTAAAATAACAAAGAGAATGTAAGAATTGAGGTATGCAGCATGAATGTGTTTTACGTTGACTTTCCTACAGGGACATTTAGGGAATGTGGAAACAAGCTGGCCTCATTGTGACTGGCACAGCTGAGAAAACGAAAGAGCTTTCAGGTTGTCTGAGGAAACACACACACACACACACACACACACACACACACACACACACACACACACACACACACACACACACACACACACACACACACACACACACACACACACACACACACACACACACACACACTCTGTGCCCACTGCAATAAGAATCACCCAATCAAACCTGGGTCATTCCATGTCGTTTCAGGAAGCATTACACCCACCATCTCAGATTGTTCTGAAATCATTTCTGTAGTTAGAAAAAGATAAGATTAGCATTCCTGAAACATTATTTTGTTGAAATGTTATTTGATCTCTACGAAATTAAGCTAACTGATTGCACCCAAATTGGCCCTTTTAATTTATAGGATTCACATAATATTCAACAAATAAAGTACCCAACATCTGATCTGGACCATCTTCTTCCTACCATTTACTGTTTTACACAAGCATATGGAGTAGCCAGCCAAATAGAAAAAGTAGCCAGCCAGCTCCAACTGGCTGGGGGGGATGTTAAGATTTTTTTTGCCAAACAAGCTTAACTTTGGTGGACTCTAGTACCTTGTAATTGTAATATCTACCAGCAACTATCAGGAAATAAAACTGCAAAAAAATTCACACTTTTACAGTATTAGATTCATCGGCTGTTGTACAATATGATATAAAACACAGAAAAAATATATATAATTTTGACTGCGCTGGGCCACTCTGCTGGCTTCCACAGGCTTCAAGCTTCCTTTTAAGAGACATTTTCTCAGCTGTCTGCAATGCAGGTATGATTGAAGAATGAAGCAGGTGTTAATCATGGGCTTTGCTTCACAGAAAGCAGCAGATGACTACTCCATTGTCAACACTTTGATTAAATCAGTAGACCTATATCAATATCTTTGAAAATACCACAAAAGTATCATTAGCTTTAAAAAAAATCTGTTTTCTTTTATCATATTTTATACCAGGCTCTCTCTCTACTATCTTAACTATTGTTCCTTCAGTGAGGATTATTCACCATATTCATCAAATGTTTTCATCAATTATCTGCAGATAATTGCCAAAAAGCCTAGTATGCAAATTAGGAAGCCAAATGAACAGCACTCTTACCGATGCAATTCGGTAGGCTGCTGACGAATAACTCCCCTTCACTGTACTGTCTGGCAAGTCCTGATGGACCGGCAACTAGCTCTCACAGTTTCACGCCAGAATTAGGCGTTAATCCATGTTTCTCAAACATCAGTTTATGCATTAACTCCGAATTTTTAAGATTAGGGTACATTTTTGGCATTAACTCCAAAATTTTAAGGTTAGGCATTAACTCAGAATGTTTAAGGTAAGTGTTAAGGTTTAGGATAGGCTTAAAACTAAAATCGATTGCTGGATTAGAACATGCAACCTTTGGCATCAGAGGCAGATGCTTACCGAAACCTATTGGAAGGTAACAGCACTCACTGTTGCCTCTAGTTGAAGGTTTGCACATCATCTCTCGACGTCCTCAGACATGGATGGTTGTCAAAAACGGACTTGTATCACAGGTGACCTGGCTGTGGCTGTCGAAAATACAAATTAGATCTTGTCCGGATGCAATACCATAGACATATAACTACGTTGTATGATTTATGAATAATAAAGGACATGAGAAATGTTATTCAGTCAGTTCAACCTTTCTGAGGAAATACTGATGAACTATCATTCGCAATGGAGTTAAAAAACCAAAAAAATTGTTGACTTGTGTGAGGAAGAAAAAATGACTGAGATGCTCAGCTTGGGGAGTGGAGACAATCAGAAATAAGATAATCAAATCACATTTTCTTTGTCACATACACATGGTTAGCAGATGTTAATGCGAGTGTAGAGAAATGCTTGTGCTTCTAGTTCCGACCATGCAGTAATATCTAACAAGTAATCTAACAATTTCACAACAACTACCTTATACACACAAGTGTAAAGGAATGAATAAGAATATATACATACAAATATATGGATGAGTGATGGCCGAACGGCATAGGAAAGATGCAATAGATGGTATAGAGTACAGTATATACATATGAGATGAGTAATGTAGGGTATGTAAACATTATAGAAAGTGGCATTGTTTAAAGTGGCTAGTGATACATTTATAACATCCAATTTTTAATTAATAAAGTGGCTAGAGATGAGTCAGTATGTTGGCAGCAGCCACTCAATGTCAGTGATGGCTGTTTAACAGTCTGAAGGCCTTGAGATAGAAGCTGTTTTTCAGTCTCTTGGTCCCAGCTGTGATGCACCTGTGGATAGGGGGCTGCTCCCGCTGCTGTTTCCTGAAGTACGCGATCATATCCTTTGTTTTGTTGACATTGAGTGTGAGGTAAATTTCCTGACACCACACTCCGAGGGCCCTCACCTCCTCCCTGTAGGCCGTCCCGTTGTTGTTGGTAATCAAGTCTACCACTGTAGTGTCGTCTGCAAACTTGATGATTGAGTTGGAGGCGTGCATGGCCACGCAGTCATGGGTGAACAGGGAGTACAGGAGAGGGCTGAGAATGCACCCTTGTGGGGCCCCAGTGTTGAGGATCAGCGGGGTGGAGATGTTGTTTCCTACCCTCACCACCTGGGGGCGGCCCATCAGGAAGTACAGTACAGTATACAGTTGCACAGGGCAGGGGGTCGAGACCCAGGGTCTCGAGCTTAATGACGAGTTTGGAGGGGACTATGGTGTTAAATGCTGAGCTGAACAGCATTCTTACATAGCTATTCCTCTTGTCCAGATGGGTTAGGGCAGTGTGCAGTGTGATTGCAATTGCGTTGTCTGTGGATCTATTGGGACGGTAATCAAATTGGTGTGGGTCTAGGGTGTCAGGTAGGGTGGAGGTGACATGGTCCTTGACTAGTCTCTCAAAGCACTTTATGATGACGTAAGTGAGTGCTACAGGGCGATAGTCATTTAGCTCAGTTACCTTAGCTTTCTTGGGAACAGGAACAATGGTGGCCCTTTTGAAGCATGTGGGAACAGCGGACTGGGATAAGGATTGATTGAATATGTCTGTAAACACACCAGCCAGCTGGTCTGCGCATGCTCAGAGGGCACGGCTACGGATGCCGTCTGGGCTGGCAGCCTTGCGAGAGTTAACACGTTTAAATGTTTTACTCACGTTGGCTGCAGTAAAGGAGAGCTCGCAGGTTTTGGTAGCGGCCCGTGTCGGTGGCACTGTATTGTTCTCAAAGCGAGCAAAGAAGTTGTTTAGTTAGTCTGGGAGCAAGACATCGTGGTCCGCGACGTGGCTGGTTTTCTTTTTGTAGTCCGTGTTTGACTGTAGACCCTGCCACATAGCTCTCGTGTCTGAGCTGTTGAATTGTGACTCTACTTTGTCTCTATACTGACGCTAAGCTTGTTTGATTGCCTTGTGGAGGGAATAGCTACACTGTTTGTATTCGGTCATGTTTCTGGTCACCTTGCCCTGATTAAAAGCAGTGGTTCGCGCTTTCAGTTTTGCCGGAATGCTGCCATCAATCCACGGTTTCTGGTTGGGGAAGGTTGTAATAGTCACTGTGGGTACAACATCACCGATGCACTTGCTAATAAACTCGCTCACCGAATCAGCGTATTCATCAATGTTATTGTCCGACGCTATCCGGAACATATCCCAGTCCACGTGATCGAAGCAATCTTGAAGCGTGGAATCCGATTGGTCGGACCAGCGTTGAACAGACCTGAGCACGGGCGTTTCCTGTTTTAGTTCCTGTCTATAGGCTGGGAGCAACAACATGGAGTCATGGTCAGATTTTCCGAAAGGAATGCGGGGGAGGGCTTTGTATGCATCGCGGAAGTTATATACAGATTTCTGATTTCAGCCTCTTGCAAATTGGAAAGGAAAGTTGGCGGGTGCATAGCGCACTGTTAGGATGCTGAATTGCCCTAAAGTAAATTGATGTTTCGTCAAAATTATATAATTATTCGTGTCTAACTAAAATCAATCAAAATACTTCACCAGGGATCATGACTTCACCACAGAGGATCATTAGCTTTTTTTGTGGGTTGTTTCAAATGACAAGTGTGTAGGCATATGCCTATTTGGGAAGGCCACAATTTGGGTTAGTGCACATGGCATTAGGTCTAGCTGATTGAGTCACAGCTCACAGTGAAAAGCATCTAAAATATGTGGGAAGATAATGTCTTTGAGTACAATTTAAAATGTTGCATCAGGAAGGGGAGGGGTGTGTAGCGAAGATATGGTGCTTCTCTCTCCAGAATGCATGCATATGTAGGAACGTGCCCATTTGGCATTTGGGAGGGCTTTGTATGCGTTGCGGAAGTTAGAATAACAATGATCCAGGGTTTTGCCAGCCTGGGTCGTGCATTCGATATGCTGATAAAATGTAGGGAGCCTTGTTTTCAGATTAGCCTTGTTAAAATCCCCAGCTACAATAAATACAGCCTCAGGATATGTGCTTTCCAGTTTACATAGAATCCAATGGAAACCACATATCCTGAGGCTGCATTGATTGTGTGCTTAGGATTGTTGTCCTGTTGGAAGGTGAACTTTCACCCCAGTCTGAGGTCCTGAGCAGGTTTTCATCAAGGATGACTCTGTACTTTGCTCCGTTCAACTTTTCCTTGATCCTGACTAGTCTCCCAGAGCATGCTTCACCGTAGGGATGGTGCTAGGTTTCCCCCAGACGTGACGCTTTGCATTCAGGCCAAATAGTTCAATCTTTGTTTCATCAGAACAGAGAATCTTTTTTCTCATGGTCTGAGCGTCCTTTTGGCAAACTCCAAGTGGGCTGTCATGTGCCTTTTACTGAGGAGGGGCTTCAGTCCGGCCACTTTACCATAAAGGCTTGATTGGTGGAGTACTGCAGAGATGGTTCTCCTTCTGGAAGGTTCTCCCATCTCCACAGAGGAACTCTGGAGCTCTGTCAGAGTGACCATCAGGTTCTTGGTCACCTCCCTGACCAAGGCCATTCTCCCCCGATTGCTAAGTTTGGCCGGGTGGCCAGCTCTAGGAAGAGTCTAGTGGTTCCAATCTTCTCCAATTTAAGAATACAGTAACAAAATGTGTAAAAAGTCAATGCACAGTATCACTCGAGAAAGTAATTAAATTAAATTCAAAGGGCTTTATTGGCATGGGACACATATATTCACATGTTTTATTTATTTAACCTTTATTTAACTAGGCAAGTCAGTTAAGAACAAATTCTCATTTACAATGACGGCTTACCCCAGCCTAACCCGGACGACGCTGGGCAAATTGTGTGCCGCCCTATGGTACTCCCAATCACGGCCGGTTGTGATACAGCCTGGAATCGAACCAGGGTCTGTAGTGACGCCTCTAGCACTGAGATGCAGTGCCTTAGACTGCTGTGCCACCTGGGAGCCCCAAGCCAAAGTAAGTGAAATAGATAATAAACAAAAGTGAAATAAACATAAAATAATTATTACTTAGAATTAAATAATAATGAAACGAAAAAATTTCATATTAGAAGTTACAAGTGCATACCTGATGGTATGTGGCTGCTTTGTTAAACAATTAATGGCTTCTTCTTGAATTCATTGATGATCAGATGTAACTGGTTCTGTTGCGCTACATTTTTAAAGTTGATAGACAACTTTAGCAGTGTTCCAAACTCCAGTCATGTAATGGATATCTTTTCACCCTTGTCTGTGGTGGTCTGCGAATCCACAACCTTCTGGCTACTTTGCCATGTAATGCTAACAAAATGAAGAACAGTTTCTAAATCTGCATATCTTGGTGGCGTCACAAAGCCTCTATGTTGTTAGTCTAATTAAAAAACATATGTTGAAATTATTTATACCTTCTCGAATTTGATTGTGCTGCGGCCGCTGGTTCAAGTTTCAGCACCACAGTGTAAGTTACTCGAATCTGTCTTATTGTGAGGTCAATAACAGAACATAAACTGTAGGCTAGTCCACGCGCAAGATTTTTGGGACTAGGCCTAATCAAAAATAATTTTCTGAAGAAACCTTTGACTCTCTTCCTAACCTGCCACCATAGCCTTACACAGCACAACCATCGGTTTTTGATCAGAATAAGCAGAGCAGGGTTGGAATATCCATTGCAGTGTGTAATGCAGCCTAGTTTTATTGACACCATCCCAGTAACTTTCTTAGAAATATCATTTTGCTCTGTGCTTCTACCGAGCATGCACTTCGTAGCCTATAGCCTATGGATCATTTTGATTGAAACCACACTAACTAGTCTATAGGCACAATTGATATTGAGCACTAAGCGGAGAATCAGAGACGAGGGGCGGCATGGAGCACACATTGACAAATAGCCTAATAAGCAACTACTTCTAAAACACTGAGAAATATTGACATTTTATCATTTACAAATTACTTTACCCTCCCCTGGACTAGATTTAAAAAAACACTCAACCCTCTCGTTGACTGAAATTGAAAAAGCATGACCCTCCCCCATTTCCCCCCCATTTTTTTGATCCATCCATCCCTAAGGCTGTCAGATAGGATAGTAGGGGTTTGTCCTCCAATTAACTGGCCGGAGTTGGAAGCAGGAGAGCTGGTCAGTGGTGTTATGTATTTGCTTAGCATGAGGTGCTCATTATGTGGCATGGGGAGAGGGCAGTCAGGGTTTGGGGTTAAGGGGAGAGGGCAGAGGCCTTCATGGGTCAATGGGTCCCCTCAGTGCTAGAGAAGGGTTGTGCTGCTGGAGATAGACCTTTTACTGCAGGCTGCCTAGGACCTGTTGGGGTGGGGTGGAGGGCACTAGTTGGATAGTTCGCAGTTTGAGGGTTCACTAGCGTTGTATGGTAGCCTACTGAACAGTAAGCTGCACTGTTCTGTGAACCTATTGACTAACCGCAGGGATTCAATGCCTGTGCTGTCACACACACAAACACACCCATACATAGTGTCTTTTTTCTTCATGCGGAATACAGAGACTTCCCGAGAGTTTGAAAAGAACGACCGACTTAAAAAAAACGGGAGGAGGAAGATAAAAGGAGAGAGAAGAGAGGACATGGGGAGAGAGGGCACTTAATGTGGAAATCAACTCCTTGTAATTTGCTGTGGGAGAGAGGGGGAGGAGTCGGGTGGAGGGGAAAGCCCAGGGGGGAGGGAACAGGGGAGAGCAGAGGTCATTCAGTCTGACGCACACAGAGACATACACACATACACTGAGTGGACATGCTACCACCAGAGAGAGAGGGAGAGAGTGAGCCCGTCTGAAAGAGGGAGACAGAGAGCCCAGTGAGAGACAGCTTCAGCAAGCCAGCAAAGAAGGGAAAGAGAGAGCAAGCTATAGAGAAACAATCTGAGAGAAATAAAGTATAGAAAGAGGGTTCAACAGCTGCTGCACCAGTGAGAAGCCTGAGTGTGTGTGTTAGGTGCCAGAGTGAGTGCGTGTTTATGAGTGTGTGTTCGGAGCAGCGGATGGCATGCTTGCTCCCTGAAGAAGGAAATGTATCCGACTGACTGAAAGAATGTGAGGAAGTGTGGGGGAATTTTGCATGCTGCGGGAAGGGAATACTGCGATTGGAATACTCTGCTCCTGGTGGATATGCAAACTTTCCTGGACTGTTGTTTTCTTTTCGAACCATTTACCCCTCTTCAGGGGTTTAAACTCATCTGTTCTTTTTGCTGAAGGAAAGTCGAGCCATTATGCCAACTGGTAAGTTGGATTTATTTATGTTATTTTGCTGTAGACTCTTTTATGTCCAATGCTATTTGGGGCCTCCTTCCATCTGTCAAAGGTTTTACATTGTCAGTTGGTTTTGTACAGTAAAGAACGCATAGATCAAGTTTTTTCTCAAGCGTCTGATCCGCAGTCAAAGGTGCATCAGAGTTTAGATTTCTTTATCTTTCATATCATGTTGTGTCTGTGTGGTAAACTAGGGTCCTTTTAATCACTGTCCTAGTCCTAAAGTATTTGAAGGTGAATGCCTTGATGGTGTGTCTGGTAGGAATGAATGTGTTTTTATTCATATACACATAAGAGCTGGCTCTGTTTTAGTAAAATATGTCATTCTTGCATCTGGAAAAGGTCATTTGAATGAAACTTGTTGTGTACTTTTATTGTCCTTATTGGTTTGTTAGTTGTCCTGTATCTAGCACCATTGTTGTCCGTTGTGTGTGTGTGTTTGCTTCGTTGTGTGCTGGCGGGATATCTTCTCCCTGCCTACAATGTTGTGTGAAGTGTGTGTGACCTCTTTATCGTTGTTCTCTCTCCTGTGCTGTTGTATGAACAGTGGTTTATAGTTGCTTTCCCGCAGAGTCAGTTGAATGGAACATGTTTGCTTTCTTGCAGGGATGTTGGTTCTTGCTAATTAGGAGTGATATAGATCATCCTTAGTTCCTCTCCTGTAACTTTTCCCCCACAGACGTTGTTCATATGTAGAGCGTATTCTCACTGACTGAGAGGTAGAGATATACACTGAGTATACAAAACATTAAGGACATGCTCTTTCCATGACATACAATGACCAGGTGAATCCATGGGAAAGCTTTGATCCCTTGTTAATGTCACTTGTTAAATCCACTTCAATCAGTGTAGATGAAGGGGAGGAGACAGGTTAAATAATTATTTGTAAGCCTTGAGACAATTGAGACAGATTGACAAAAGATTTAAGTGCCTTTGAACGAGGTATGTTCGTAGGTGCTAGGCGCACCGGTTTGTGTTAAGAACTGCAATGATGCTGGGTTTTTCAAGTGTGTATCAAGAATGGTTCACGACCCAAAGGACATCCAGCCAACTTGACACAACTTTGGGAAGCATTGGAGTCAACATAGGCTAGCATCCCTGTGGAACACTTTTGACACCTTGTAGAGTCCACGCCCCGATGAAGCCAAGATCAATGATATAAAGAATAATGGAAAAAAACTTGAGTACTTTTAAATGAAATTATGGGCAGAAAGACAAATTCAACTCCATCTTTCATCAAATCAGATGGCTTATTCATGACAAAACTATTTGATGTTGCCAATTATTTTTATGATTATTTAATTGGCAAAGTGGGCAAACTTAGGCAGAAAATGCCCACAACGAACAGTAAGCAATTGTATTCATGCATAAAAAAAATTATAATGAAAGAAAAGCAATGCTAGTTTGAATTTTGTAAAGCTAGTGTGGGAGAAGTGGAAAAAGTAATGTTATCGATCAATAATGACAAACCTCCTGGCATTGACAACTTAGATGGAAAGCTACTGAGGATGGTAGCTGACTCTATAGCCACTCCTATATGTCATATTTTTAATTTGAGCCTGGAGGAAAGTCTTTTTCCTCAGGCCTGGAGGGAAGCCAAAGTAATTCCGCTACCCAAGAGTGGTAAAGCTGCCTTTACTGGTTCTAACAGCAGACCTATAAGCTCGCTGCCAGCTCTTAGCAACCTGTTGGAAAAAAGTGTGTTTGACCAAATACAATGCTATTTCTCTGTAAACAAATTAACAACAGACTTTCAGCATGCTTATAGAGAAGGGAACTCAACATGTACTGAACTGACACATATGACTGATGATTGGTTGAAAGAAATTGATAATAATTAGATTGTGGGAGCTGTACTGTTAGATTTCAGTGTAGCCTTTGATATTATTGGCCATAACCTGTTGTTGAAAAAATATATATGGTGTTATGGCTTTTCAACCTCTGCTATATCGTCGATTTAGAGCTATCTATCTAATAGAACTCAGAGGGTTTTCTTTAATGGAAGCTTCTCTAATGTCAAACATGTAAAGTGTGGTGTACCGCAGGGCAGCTCTCTAGGCCCTCTACTCTTTCTATTTTTACCAATGACCTGCCACTGGCAAAAAACAAAGCATGTGTGTCCATGTATGCTGGTGATTCAACCATATACGCATCAACAACCACAGCTAATGAAGTCACTGAAACCCTTAACAAAGAGTTGCAGTCTGTTTTGGAATGGGTGGCCAGTAATAAACTGGTCCTGAACATCTCTAAAACTACAGTGCCTTGCAAAAGTATTCATCCCCCTTGGGGTTTTTCCTATTTTGTTGCATTACAACCTGTAATTTAAACAGATTTGTATTTTGGATTTCATGTAATGGACATACACAAAATAGTCCAAATTGAAGTGAAATTTAAAAAATGACTTGTTTCAAAAACGTCTAAAAAATAAAAAACGGAAAAAGGTTGTGTGCGTATGTATTCACCCCCTTTGCTATGACACCCCTAAATAAGATCTGGTGCAACCAATTACCTTCAGAAGTCACATAATTAGTTAAATAAAGTCCACCTGTGTGCAATCTAAGTGTCACATGTTCTGTCACATGATCTCAGTATATATACACCTGTTCTTAAAGGCCCCAGAGTCTGCAACACCGCTAAGCAAGGGGCACCACCAAGCAAGCAGCACCATGAAGACCAAGGAGCTCTCCAAACAGGTCAGGGACAAAATTGTGGAGAAGTACAGATCAGGGTTGTGTTATAAAAAAATATCCGAACCTTTGAACATCCCACGGAGCACCATTAAATCCATTATAATTTTTTTTAAAGAATATGGCACCACAACAAACCTGCCAAGAGAGGGCCACCCAACAAAACTCACTGAACAGGCAAGGAGGGCATTAATCAGAGAGGCAACAAAGAGACCAAAGATAACCCTGAAGGAGCTGCAACTTCAGTTGTGCATGTTGTGTAAATCAAATGATACAAATCCCCCAAAAATCTATTTTAATTGCAGGTTGTAAGGCAACAAAATAGGAAAAATCCCAAGGGGGGTGAATACTTTCGCAAGTCACTGTAAGAGCATTGTATTTGGTACAAATCATTCCTTAAGTTCTAGACCTCAGCTGAATTTGGTAATGAATGGTGTGGCTGTTGAACAAGTTGAGGAGACTAAATTACTTTGCATTACCTTAGATTGTAAACTGTCATGGCCAAATAATATAGATCCAATGGTTGTAAAGATGGGGAGAGGTCTAGCCGTAATAAAGACATGCTCTGCTTTTTTGACACAAAACTCCAAAAAGCAAGTTCTGCAGGCTCTAGTTTTGTCTAATCTTGATTATTGTCCAGTCGTGTCGTCCAGTGCTGCAAGGAAAGACCTAGTTAAGCTGCAGCTGGCCCAGAAAAAAGCGGCATGTTTCGCTCTCTTTGCTAAGAGTTGAGGAGAGACTGACTGCATCACTCCTTCTTTTTATAAGAAACATTAATGTGTTGAAAATCCCAAATTGTTTGCATAGTCAACTTACATGCAGCACTGACACACATACTTATGCCACCGGGGGACTTTTCACAGTCCCCAAATCCAAAACAAATTCAAGAAAGCGTACAGTATTATATAGAGCCCTTATTGCATGGAACTTCCTTCCATCTCATATTGCTCACATGAACAGCAAACCTGGTTTCAAAAAACAGATAAAGCAACACCTCACGGCACAACGCCTCTCCCCTATTTGACCTATACAGTTTTTGTGTATGCATTGATGTAAAGGCACACGTAGCCTACAATTTCTTTTTAATGTAGTTCTGTCCTTGAGCTGTTCTTGTATATTGATGTTCTCTATTATGTCCTTCTGTATTATGTTTCATATTTTGTGTGGACTACAGGAAAGGAAAGGTAGCTTTTGCAAAAGCTGCTGCTTTTGCAAAAGCTAATGGGGATCCTAATAAAATACCAACATTGAGGCTGTTCTGAAGTTTGTAGTCTGGTATATTTTCTGTGTAAAAGTGTCTGTGTGCTAAATTGACATGGAGTTATTTCCATGCAACGTTACTGTGTAGAGTTTATTTTTCACATGGGCCATGAATGAGCTATGCCTACTCTAAATTGTGTGATATTTAATGTCTCCCTCTGCACTCCTAATACCTCAGATAGCCGTTTGTTAGTTGGTGTGTGTCAGCAGATACTGAGTCGGTTGGTTGTTTGGTTTCCACTCCCTGCATGTCTGATTGAGTAGCTGTTTAGGGAGTGCCGAGATGCCATTCTGCAGCGCGTGACCAAAATTAGAGCCCTCGGGAGTGGCAGGAGGGGTAAGGAATGGGGGTGAGTGGGTGGTCATAATTACTATGTAGAGGCTCAGCGGACAATGCACCCCCCTCCTTCCACCACCCTACTCCAGCTTACTAAGACATCTGCCCCCATACTCAGCTAGCCCTGCTGGGGTGGGATGGGGATGGGGGAGGGAGCATGGGGAGGGTGGAGGGTGGGAGGGGGGCAGGTCAATTTGGGTGTAATCTTCCCCTCTCACCCTCAAAAGTTTTCATGTGTGTGTGTGTGTGTGTGTGTGGTGAGAGGTAAGGTGACTTAGGGAGGCTGTGGAAGGCGCAGGTTTGTGGGAGAGATACAGACATTCAAAATGGAAGAAGATTTGTAAGGGATAGTAGTGACAAGAGAGTGGTGTGTGTGTCTGAAGAAAGGGTGTGTGAGTATGTGTGGACTTTTTCCCACATTAGCAGTTGCCATACCAGGTGGTGATGCAACTGGTCAGGATGCCCTCGATGGTGCAGCTGTAGAACTTTTTGAGTATCTGGGGACCCATGCCATATCTTTTCAGTCTCCTGAGGGAGAAAAGGTGTGTCTCTTGCGCTTGCTCTCACTACCGATCTCCATCCTTCTCTCTATTTTGCTATCCACTCTCTCATCCACAAATGTTTTACTCAAATTACTAATTTCAACTCAATCGATCCCTCTCTCCATCCCGTTCTCCTTGTGCTTTTGTTGACACCCTCTCTCTCACTGTAATTTCTATAATTTGTGCCGCCAGCAGTGTTGGCTGTTCTCCAGTTCTCCCAATGAGAGTGAATCCCTCTGCGTAGGTCTGTCTGTGGCTTGGCTGCCGGTATAGAGATATAATGAGTTTACCTTGTTGTCTCTGTGCCAAAGAACTAGTGAGGTGGTTTATGAACAGTATCAGTATCATCTCCAGTGTTCAAACATGCCTGGCTCTCTTCAGGTTGAAGTGCTGTTGTGCAGCATGTGTAGCTAATGCCAATGCATTAGCGTGGAATGTTTTTCTCCTTTTTTACAAGCTCTCTCTGACACACTTGCGCACTTCGTGCAGACACACACACACAAACACACATTCAAGTACGAATGCACACACACACACACACACACACACACACACACACACACACACACACACACACACACACACACACACACTCACTTTCTCACTCTCTATCTAACATCGTTCTGTAATGTATGGCCCAGTCATGGCAGGTCTGTGTGTGTCTTGTGATCTTTGCTTTCTGGTATTCTCTCCCATCTTCTATCCTCTCCTCTTTCTCTATTCCCTCGGTTTCCTTTGGATTCATTGAGCTGCAGCGTGAAATCCTGAGTGACACTTTTAGGTGTTAAACCTCGGTAGAGATCCGCCCCGCATCTCTATCAGAGAGAGAGAGAGGCGGAGAGAGAGACCGGGAGGGAGGGGGACACTCGGAGGACAATATTTCAGAGCCAGAGAAGAGAGTTGATACAGACAGAACCCTATGTAGCCCAATATACAGTGTAGAGAAAAAGTATGTGAACCCTTTGGAAATACCTGGATTTATGCATAAATTGGTCATAAAATTTTATCTGATCTTCATCTAGGTCACAACAATAGACAAACACAGACTGCTTAAACTAATAACACACACAATTTTACATTTATGTCTTTATTGAACACCCCGTGTAAACATTCACAGTGCAGGGTGTAAAAAGTATGTGAACACATGGATTTAATAACTGGTTGACCCTCTTTTTTTTTTTAATTTCACCTTTATTTAACCAGGTAGGCTAGCAAACCAAAAGAGTTTGACACATACAACAACACAGAGTTACAAATGGAATAAACAAACACTCAGTAGAAAAAGTCTATATACAGCATGTACAAATGAGGTAGGATAAGGGAGGTAAGGCAATAAATAGGCCATGGTGGCGAAGTAATTACAATATAGCAATTAAACACTGGAATGGTAGATGCAGAAGATTGATGCAGTAGATGATGCAGAAGAATGTGCAAGTAGAGATACTGGGGAAGGAGCAAAATAAATACATAAATACAGTATGGGGGTGAGGTAGTTGGATGGGCTGTTTACAGATGGGCTATGTACAGGTGCAGTGATCTGTGAGCTGCTCTGACAGCTGGTGCTTAAAGCTAGTGAGGGAGATATGAGTCTCCAGCTTCAGTGATTTTTGAAGTTCATTCCAGTCATTGGTAGCAGAGAACTGGAAGGAAATGCGGTCAAAGGAAGAATTGGCTTTGAGGGTGACCAGTGAGATATACCTGCTGGAGCGCGTGCTACGAGTGGGTGCTGCTATGGTGACCAGTGACCTGAGATAAGGCGGGGCTTTACCTAGCAGAGACTTGTAGATGACCTGGAGCCAGTGGGTTTGGCGACGAGAAGGAAGCGAGGGCCAGCCAATGAGAGCGTACAGATCGTAGTGGTGGGTAGTATATGGGGCTTTGGTGACAAAATGGATGGCACTGTGATAGGCTGCATCAAATTTGTTGAGTAGAGTGTTGGAGGCTCTTTTGTAAATGACATCGTCGAAGTCGAGGATCGGTAGGATGGTCAGTTTTACAAGAGTGTATTTGGCAGCATGAGTGAAGGATGCTTTGTTGCGATATAGGAAGCCGATTCTAGAGTTAATTTTGGATTGGAGAAGCTTGATGTAAGTCTGGAAGGAGAGTTTACAGTCTAACCAGACACCTAGGTATATGTAGTTGTCCACATATTCTAAGTCAGAACTGTCCAGAGTAGTGATGCTGGACGGGCGGGCAGGTGCGGGCAGCGATCGGTTGAAGAGCATGCATTTAGCTTTACTTGCATTTAAGAGCAGTTGGAGGCCACGGAAGGAGAGTTGTATGGCATTGAAGCTCGTCTGGAGGTTGTTAACTTCTACCGCCTCAGAAACCCGGATCCGGGAGCACCCCCCACCACCCCCACCAGTAAAAAAGCTGACTAGCATAGCTAGCATAGCGTCACAAGTAAATACTAGCATCTAAATATCATTCAATCACAAGTCCAAGACACCAGATGAAAGATACACTTCTTGTGAATCCAGCAATCATTTCTGATTTTTAAAATGTTTTACAGGGAAGACACAATATGTAAATCTATTAGCTAACCACGTTAGCAAAAGACACAATTTTTCTTTGTCCACCATTTTTTCTCTCCACCAGTAGCTATCACCAATTCGACCAAATAAAGATACTGATAGCCACTAACCTCATCAGATGACAGTCTGATAACATATTTATTGTATAGCAAAGGTTTTGTTAGAAAAATGTGCATATTTCAGGTAGAAATCATAGTTTACAATTGCACCCACCATCACAACTCGACTAGAATAAATACAGAGAGCAACGTGTATTACCTAATTACTAATCATAAAACATTTCTTAAAAATACACAGCGTACAGTAATTGAAAGACACAGATCCTGTGAATCCAGACAATATTTCCGATTTTCTAAGTGTCTTACAGCGAAAACACAATAAATCGTTATAGTAGCATACCACATGTGCAAACATTACCCCAGCATTGATTCAAGGCAAAAAGAGCGATAGCATTATCACCACCAAAATATATTAATTTTTTCACTAACCTTCTCAGAATTCTTCCGATGACACTCCTGTAACATCATATTACAACATACATATAGAGTTTGTTCGAAAATGTGCATATTTAGCCACAAAAAAACATGGTTATACAATGAGAATAGTAGCCAAACTGGCCAGAAAATGTCGGGCGCCATCTTGGACAGTGATCTAGTCTAATGAATAAATAATCATAAACTTGACTAAAAAATACAGGGTGGACAGCAATTGAAAGACAAATTAGTTCTTAATGCAATCGCTGAATTACATTTTTTAAATTATCCTTACTGTGCAATACAGGGTGCGCCAAAGCGAAGCTACCCCAAAGAAAATGGCGGCATATGCGTTTAACATTTTTCAACAGAACAACGATTTATCATCATAAATAGTTCTTACTATTAGCTGAACTTCCATCAGAATCTTGGGCAATGTATCCTTTCTCCGGTCTAATCGTCTTTTGGTCGAAAGATGTCCTCTTGTCCTGTCGAAATGGCCACTAACGTTCGGCATGTACTGGAAAAGTGTCCAACTATTGGAAGTGCGTCACAAAGAAATGCCAGAAAATCGCACTAAACGGATATAAATTGCTATAAAACGGTTTAAATTAACTACCTTATGATGTCTTTAACACCTATAACGAATAAAAATATGACCGGGGATATAGAAGTGGCTAAACCAAAGCTTGGAAGGAGGCCAGTCCGACGACCACTCTGCGTCGAGCGCACGGCTGAAAAGAAAGGTACTTCCGTATCTTGGTCTTTTATAAAGTCCCAGATTGCGCAATCGACCCCATTCAAATTGTCACCACTTACTGACATCTAGAGGAAGGCGTAGGCAGTGTTTGTAGCCCCACAGCATTCACAGGGACTTATAAACTGACCTGGGAGCAGGGGCCAAGATTTCTGAAATCTCACTCCCTGGCAGGAAAAGTGCTGTAGAATGAGTTCTGTTTCACTCAGAGACATAATTCCAACGGTTTTAGAAACTAGAGAGTGTTTTCTATCCAATAATAATAATAATATGCATATTGTACGAGCAAGAATTGAGTACTAGGCAGTTTAATTTGGCAACGTCAAGAAAAAAAAAGTGCTAACAGCTCCCCCTATTGAGTAGAGGTTAACACAGTGTCCTAAGAAGGGCCAGAAGTATACAGAATGGTGTCGTCTGCGTAGAGGTGGATCAGAGAATCACCAGCAGCAAGAGCGACATCATTGATATATACAGAGAAGAGAGTCGGCCCGGGAACTGAACCCTGTGGCACCCCCATAGAGACTGCCAGAGGTCCGGACAACAGGCCCTCCGATTTGACACACTGAACTCTATCAAAGAATTAGTTGGTGAATCAGGCGAGGCAATCATTTGAGAAACCAAAGCTGTTGAGTCTCCTGATAAAAATGTGGTGACAGAGTCGAAAGCCTTGGCCAGGTTGATGAATACAGCTGCACAGTAATGTCTCTTATCGATGGCGGTTCTGATATCGTTTAGGACCGTGAGTGTGGCTGAGATTGCATAGCGGGGAAGGTACGGTGGGATTCGAAATGGTCGGTAATCTGTTTGTTAACTTGGCTTTCGAAGACCTTAGAAAGGGCAGGACAGGGCAGGATAGATATAGGTCTGTAGCAGTTTGAGTCTAGAGTGTCTCCCCCTTTGAAGAGGGGGATGACCGCGGCAGCTTTCCAATCTATGGGAATCTCAGCCGATACGAAAGAGAGGTTGAACAGAGGTTGCAACAATTTCGGCAGATCATTTTTGAAAGAGAGGATCCAGATTGTCTAGCTCGGCTGATTTGTAGGGGTCCAGATTTAGCAGCTCTTTCAGAACATCAGCTATCTGGATTTGGGTGATGGAGAAATGGGGGAGGCTTGGGCGAGTTGCTGTGAGGGGTGGAGAGCTGTTCAGGGTAAGGGTAGGGGTAGCCAGCAATAGCCTCAACCAAACGTTTTCTGTAGTTGCGGATCAGACCTGCACAAAGGTCAGGAGCAATTTTGGACAATTCCTCTTTACAAAACTGTTTCAGTTCAGCAATATTCTTGGGATGTCTGGTGTGAGCTGTTCTCTTGAGGTCATGCCACAGCATCTCAATCGGGTTGGGGTCAGGACTCGTATTTTCTTCTGTTTAAGCCATTCTGTTGTTGATTTACTTCTGTGTTTTGGGTCATTGTCCTGTTGCATCACTCCTTCTGTTGACCTTCAATTGGCGGACAGATAGCCTAACATTCTCCTGCAAAATGTCTTGATAAACTTGAAATCATTTTTCTGGTGACGATAGCAAGCTGTCCAGGCCCTGAGGCAGCAAAGCAGCACCAAACCATGATGCTCCCTCCAGCATACTTTACAGTTCGATTGAGGTTTTGATGCTGGTGTGCTGTGCCTTTTTTTCTCCACTCATAGTGTTGTGTGTTCCTTCCAAACAACTCAACTGTAGTTTCATCTGTCAACAGAATACTTTGCCAGTAGCGCTGTGGAACATCCAGGTGCTCTTTTGCGAAATTCAGACGTGCAGCAATGTTTTTTTTGGACAGCAGTGGCTTCTTCCGTGGTGTCCTCCCATGAACACCATTCTTGTTTAGTGTTTGACATATTTTTGACTCGTCAACAGAGATGTTAGCATCTTCCAGATATGTCTGTGAGTCTTTAGCTGACACTCTAGGATTCCTCTTAACCTCATTGAGCATTCTGCGCTGTGCTCTTGCAGTCATCTTTGCAGGACAGCCACTCCTAGGGAGAGTAGCAACGGTGCTGAACTTTCTCCATTTATAGACAATTTTACTTACCGTGGACTGATGAACATCAAGGCTTTTAAAAAATAATTCCAGCTTCATGCAAGTCAACCATTCTTAATCTTGGGTCTTCTGATATCTCTTTAAAGGCATGGTTCACATCAGGCAATGCTTCTTGTGAATAGCAAACTCAAATATTGTGAGTGTTTTTTTATAGGACAAGGCAGCTCTAATCAACATCTCCAATCTCGTCTCAGTGATTGGACTCCAGGTTAGCTGACTCCTAACTCCAATTAGCTTTTGGAGAAGTCATAAGCCTAGGAGTTCACATACTTTTTCCAACCTACACTGTGAATGTTTAAATGACGTATTCAATATCGACAAGAAATATACAATAATTTGTGTGTTATTAGTTTAAGCACAATATGTTGGTCTATTGTTGTGGCTTAGATGAAGATCAGATCAAATTTGATGACCAATTAATGCAGAAATCCAGGTAATTCAAAAAGATTCACATACTTTGTCTTGCCACTGTATTATTGAAGTCTAATAGTGCATGAGCACTTTTTCAGAGTGAACCTACCAAGGGAGGACTCCGAAAGATGGGAAGAAAGGGTGGGAGAATGAGGGGAGGGTGGCGTTTATGACTGATGACCCTTCCTCTCCGCTCCCCTTTTTCTCTGTCTTTCCTGTTCTCTCCCTCTTGGGTTTGTCTTGATCCTGATCTGATTTAATCACAGTTGAAACTATTACCATAATGTTGCCTAGGCTGGAGAGACGGCCGTAACTCACGGCAACGCCTTTGGCCTATTACTGCTACTCATGTCCCCTGAGTATCCTACACTCCTCTGCCCCTCCTCCCTGACCCAATACACACCCCACCCCTGGCACACTTTTATACTTGTTTGTTGTTGTTACTTGTTTTTGTGTGCTCAACTCTCTTATTGCAGACACCATCCACAATGATTGACTGTCACCACAGATTTAGTGCAATGAATAGAGGGCAATAAACAATTATGTGGCATAGACACTGCTACTAGTTGGCATTGTTGTTCTTCTCTAGGTTGGTGGTGGGTTGATGGGAGGGGAATATGTGGTCAGACCCTGCCCAGTCAGAGGTGCTCCACTCTGGGGTGGAGAAACCACATTTGGCCCCTTGGTGAGAGAAGGGCGAGAAAGGCTGGAATTCAGTCTGATGTTTAAGAACTCAGTTCCAGAATGCCTCTCTCTCTTTCTCCATTGTCCCTCTCTCTATATCAGGAGTGGTTCATGCCGTTCTAGATTAGAGCTGACTTTTTTCTTCTTCTCTATTACAGTATATTGGATGACTGTCACTCATATTCCATTCACCCAGCTCAATGTAACAGCGATAGGTTTAGGCTACTACATGATACTCGAATTTGCCCTATACCCATCATGAGGTTGCTACAACCTAGCCTACAAATGAAAGTTTATAATGTAGGTGTCACGTAGTTAGAGAGCCCTCGGGGTTCTCTACAGTGTTTTAGGTCAGGGCGTGACTAGGGGGGTTTTCTAGTATTTGTTTTTCTATGTTGGTGTATTAGTATGGTTCCCAATTAGAGGCAGCTCTTTATCGTTGTCTCTAATTGGGGATCATACTTAAGTGGTTCATTGTTCCCACCTGCTTTGTGGGATATTGTTTCAGTTAGTGCCTATGTGCGCGCTGCACTTGACGTTCGTTGTATGTTTGTTGTTTTCTGTAGTTTCACTTTGTATTAAAATATGTGGAACTCAACTCACGCTGCGCCTTGGTCCGTCCTTTCCAACGATCGTGACAGAATACCCACCACACAAGGACCAAGCAGCGTACCAGGGAGGATAAAGTGAGTTGGACATGGGAAGAGACAATGGGAGGATGCAAGACCCTTCCTTGGCGGGAATCGCAGAGAAATCAGGAGGATCAGCGACGACGCCGGGGGCTGCGGCCACAGAAAACCCAAGATTTTGGGGGGGGGGGGTCCACATAGGGCGGACGGCTGAGCAGCGGAGAGTGCCAGAGCCCAAATGGGAGTCGGTGGAGGAGTTCAATGAGGAGTACCGGAGAGAGGTGTTAGCGAGGAGTATGCTGCAGTGCAGGCGTTTGGAGAGCGTGTAAACAGTCTGGTGAAACCTGTGCCGGCTCCAAGCACCAGGCCTCCAGTGCACCTTCTCAGCCCGGTACGTCCAGTGCCAGCTCCCCGCACTCGCCTTGAAGAGCGTGTCATCAGTCCGGTGCCATCTGTGCCGGCTCCACGCACCAGGCCTCCAGTGCCCCTCCCCAGTCCGGTACGTCCTGTACCAGCTCCCCGCACTCGCCCTGAAGAGCGTGTCACCAGTCCAGTGCAACCTGTACAGGCTCCATGCACCAGGCCTCCAGTGTGACTTCTCAGTCCGGTACGTTCTGTGCCGGCTCCACGCACTCTCCCTGAGGAGCGTGTCATCAGTCCTGTGCAACCTGCGCCGGTGCCCAGTCCAGGCACGGTGTCCAGTCCCGCTCCAAGGCCGGAGCCTTCCTCTGTGCCGATGCCCAGTCCAGGCACGGGGTCCAGTCCCGCTCCATGGCCCGAGCCTTCCTCTGTGCCGATGCCCAGTCCAGGCACGGGTTCCAGTCCCGCTCCATGGCCGGAGCCTTCCTCTGCGCCGATGCCCAGTCCAGGCACGGTGTCCAGTCCCGCTCCATGGCAGGAGTCCTCCTCTGCGCTGATGCCCAGTCCAGGCACGGTGTCCATTCCCACTCCATGGCAGGAGTCCTCCTCTGCGCCGGTGCCCAGTCCAGGCAAGGTGTTCAGCCCGGCTCCATGGCAGGATCCGTGGTCTGGGTGGGGGCTACGACCCGTACCGGAGCCGCCACCAACGCAAGTCACCCACCCTAACCCTCCCCATCTGATTTCAGGTTTTGTGGCCGGAGTCCGCACCTTTTGGGGGGAGGTACTGTCACGCCCTGACCATAGAGAACCCTCGGGGATCTCTATGGTGTTTTAGGTCAGGGCGTGTCTAGGGGGGTTTTCTAGTATTTGTTTTTCTATTTTGGTGTATTAGTATGGTTCCCAATTAGAGGCAACTCTTTATCGTTGTCTCTATTTGGGGATCATACTTAAGTGGTGCATTGTTCCCACCTGCTTTGTGGGATATTGTTTCAGTTAGTGCCTATGTGCGCTCTGCACTTCGCGTTCGTTGTATGTTTGTTGTTTTCTGTAGTTTCACTTTATATTAAAATATGTGTAACTCAACTCACGCTGCGGCTTGGTCCGTCCTTTCCGACGATCGTGACAGTAGGAGCACAGGTAGAGAGGCAAATTTGAGTAATCAAGGTGACAAACAGTGACACATTCAATACCTTCCGTGAACACTCTTGCCTACATCTAGCTGATCTAGGGTGTAGTCATTAGCCCAAACAGTTGCAAAACACAGTTGCAAAACATTCCGTTTCTATTAGACAAATCCAGGTAGGTCCCTCTTCTTATCGTTCTGTTTGCTTCCGTTTAAGAAACATTTTGCAACAGAATCTGCTTAATAAATATACCCCTGATCACCCACAAACACACACACACAGTTCACTTTCATAGCAGTCCGTACAGCATCATCACTTTGCTTATTGTAAAATTCCTTCTCGCATCTATGTGCTCCCACCTTTTCCCTTTGCTAGTGGACTTCAGTGCACAACACAACAGCTGTCTGTGAACAGGTGCAAAACCTTCTCCAAGCCAAACCATCATACCTGTAACGGCTGATTTCCTCCTCTTCGTCTGAAGACGCAGAGTGTCCATGTTTTAATATAATCCACTGAACACGACAAAAAATACAAAATAACAAAGTAACCTAACCGAAACAGTCCCGTGTGGCATGAACACAGGCACAGGAAACAAACACCCACAAACCAACAGTGAAAACAGGCAACCTAAATATGGTTCCCAATCAGAGACAATGCAAAACACCTGTCTCTGATTGAGAACCATATCAGGCCAATTGACAAAACTAAACATAGAAACACATAACATAGACTGCCCACCCCAACTCACGCCCTGACCATACTAACTAAAGACAAAACAAAGGAAAATAAAGGTCAGAACGTGACAATACCATAGCCGCTAACCACTACACAAACTACATCATTATCACCATATTAACTTTATAATCAACAAACTAGAACTAAAACATTAGTAAACAGTGTACAGCAAAGAGTTTATCAATTACACCGGCAGGCCCCAATGTCAGTACAGAAAGCTTACCTTGACTTAGAACAGTTGAAGTATTTCATACCTTTATCCATCTAGATAACATAAATACCTTTCCTCTCTGTTGGAGTCAGATTGTTGAGTAGGCAAAATTATCTGCAGTAGTTAAGTAAGTGAAAGGTAAAATAATAAGACATAAAATACAACAAAATAAAGCTAGCTCTTAATTTTAAGAAATTATTTGTTCAAAACTGTTCAACTATAGTCTTTCTCTCACTTTGAGTCAACTACTCACCACACTTTATGTACTGCAGTGCTTGCTAGCTGTAGCTTATGCTTTCAGGACTAGATTAATTTTCTGATCCTTTGATTGGATGGACAAGATGTTAGTTCATACTTCAAGAGCTCTGATAGGTTGGAGGACGTCCTCTGGAAGTCGTCATAATTACTGTGTAAGTCTATAGAAGGGGGTAAGAATCATGATCCTTCTAGGTTTTGTATTGAAGTCAATGTTCCCAGAGGACGGAAAATAACAGTCTGGTGATGGAATAACAGAAATGGTGCTGGAATAGTGGAGGCAGCCCCTGTTTTCTTTGCGACTTGGGATAGCTCTCTGAGGTTCTAAATCAATAGTTGTTTAGTGGTCCGAAAAAGTCTGAAACATTAACTTGCTTGACCATGCTGTAGGTCATGTAACTGTTTGTTACATGCAATATGCTTTGTGAACTTTACCGGACAGATGTTGCTCTCCGGTTTTGTGACAAAGGTGTGGTTGAATTTATTCTGCCACTGTGTCTTCTTATTGACCCTGCCTTAGGCCTATATATTACGGTGTCAAGGCATATGAACTAACAGGTTATAGAGCAAACAACGCAATTATCAACACTTCCTGTTGAGCGTGAACAAGGGAGAGCTCGTTTTGTTGTTTTGAAATTTTATTGAAAAAGTTTAGTTACAAGCTAGCTGCCTTTTGAGTTTGGATCACGCGACGCGGTTGGCACCAATTGATGGGACCCCTACTATCTGTCCAGTGATCTTGCCGACCAAGGTTGGGTCTGAGGAGCTGTTTGGTATAGCAGCTAGCCTAGCTGCTAGCTAGCTGCCTATCAAGCTATTGGTGTTGTCTTGAGGTCTTGAACGCAGCCCACAAAGCGGTTAGCCATTGTGGCTGGGACCGCGGAATGTCCCGGGCTTGTTGCTGTCTAGATCCCTGCTGTTTGTTGTAGTTGTTTTCAATCTTCCCTGCGACCTGCCCTGTCTGAAACTTCAAACAGTAACAGTGTAACCTCGTTTGCTACTATGACAAAGACAACGGGAGTACCATTAAGGACAGTGGTGTCTCTTTATTACAAGTGGTTAATTAACAAAAAGAGTTCTGCAAGCAGTTGTTACAAGAAAATAGCTTTGTTTTGTCCAAATACTAGTGGTGTCAACTAATAAAATAATGGATAACCTGACCAGAGAGGTCCAGGACCTGAAGAACAGTTTGCAGTTCTCCCAGGGTCAGATCGATGGGTTTAAACATGACAATGGCAAGATGACAGCAAACTGTTAGTAACTGAGAGAGGACAGGAATAACAAGGAAGGAGAAATCAGATTATCTCGAGGGATAATCAAGGCGGAACAACATGTTTGTGGACGGAATTGCAGAATCTCCACATGAGACCTGGATGGAGTCTGAGGGACAAAGTGAGGGAAATAATCTTGGAGAAATTGAAGATGGACCACTGAAAGTTTGAGATGAAGAGACCACAGGACTGGAAAACCCACCACCGACCCAGGTGACAGGCCCAGGCCGATAGTGGTCAAGTTCCTAATTTTCAAGGACAAGGTAGCTGTTCTGGAAAAGCTAAGAACTTGAGAGGAACGTATATCTTCCTCAACGAGAACTGTCCTGAACCTGTGCGCCAGAAGAGGAGAGAACTTATCCCACCCATGAAAGCTGCCAGAGTGTGTGGGGACATTGCTTTCATCTGCTATGAGAGGCTCATTGTCCACCCTCCCTCCCAAAAGCCTGGAAGGGATGAGAGAGCTAAGCCTATTGGTTTGTAGCTTCAACCCCGCAACACACACACACACACACACACACACACACACACACACACACACACACACACACACACACACACACACACACACACACACACACAAACTGATTAATGGACTGCTGAATGTACACTACCGTTCAAAAGTTTGGGATCACTTCCATGAAAACATACATTAAATAAGTTGCAAAATGAATAAGAAATATAGTCAAGATGTTGACAAGGTTATAAATAATGATTTTTAATTGAAATAGTAATTGTGTCCTTCAAACTTTGCTTTCGTCAAATATTCCTCCATTTGCAGCAATTACAGCCTTGCAGACCTTTGGCATTCTAATTGTCAATGTTTTGAGGTAATCTGAAGAGATTTCACCCCATGCTTCCTGAAGCACTTCCCACAAGTTGGATTGGCTTGATGGGCACTTCTTATGTACCATACGGTCAAGCTGCACCCACAACAGCTCAATAGGGTTGAGATCCGGTGACTGTGCTGGCCACTCCATTATAGACAGAATACCAGCTGACTGCTTCTTCCCTAAATAGTTATTGCATAGTTTGGAGCTGTGCGTTGTGTCATTGTCCTGTTGTAGGAGGAAATTGGCTCCAATTAAGTGCCGTCCACAGGATATGGCATGGCATTGAAAAAATGGAGTGATAGCCTTCCTTCTTCAAGATCCCTTATACCCTGTACAAATCTCCCACTTTACCACCACCAAAGCACCCCCAGACCATCCCATTGCCTCCACCATGCTTGACAGATGGCGTCCAGCATCTTTTCATTTTTTCGGAGTCTCACGAATGTTCCTCTTTGTGATCCGAACACCTCAAACTTAGGTTTTTCCAATCTTCCTCTGTCCATTGTCTGTGTTCTTTTGCCCATCTTAGTATTTTTATTGGCCAGTCTGAGATATGGCTTTTTCTTCGCAACTCTGCCTAGAAGGCCAGCATCCCGGAGTCGCCTCTTCACTGTTGATGTTGAGACCGGTGTTTTGCGTGTACTATATAACTAAACTGCCAGTTTAGGACTTGTTAGGCGTCTGTTTCTCAAACTAGACTCTAATGTACTTGTCCTCTTGCTCAGTTGTGCACCGGGGCCCCCCACTCCTCTTTCTATTCTGGTTAGGGCCAGTTTGCACTGTTCTGTGAAGGGAGTAGTACAGTGTTGGACAAGATCTTCAGTTTCTTGGCCATTTCTTGCATGGAATAGCCTTCATTTCTCAGAACAAGAATAGACTGACGAGTTTCAGGAGAAAGGTCTTTGTTTGTGGCCATTTTGAGCCTGTAATCGCCTGTAAATGCTGACGCTCCAGATACTCAACTCGTCTAAAGAAGGCCAGTTTTATTGCTTCTTTAATCAGAACAACAGTTTTCAGCTGTGCTAACAATTGCAAAAGGGTTTTCTAATGATCATTTAGACTTTTAAAGTGATAAACCTGGATTAGCTAACACAACGTGCCATTGGAACACAGGCTTCTGTACGCCTATGTAGATATTCCATCGAAAAATCTGCCGTTTCCAGCTACAATGGTCATTTACAACATTAACAATGTCTACACTGTATTTGTGATCAATTTGATGTTATTTTAATGGACAAAAAAATTTGCTTTTCTTTCAAAAGCAAGGACATTTCTAAGTGACCCCAAACTTTTGAACGGTAGTGTGTGTTTTTATTTAGTTTTGTTTGCTCTTTTCCATATTATGTCTATCTCTGATAAGCTACCCAGGAAAAGGCTGAAAATAGCCCATATTAATATATGCAGCCTTAAAAATAAGGTTCATGGAATTAATAACTTTCTAACATCAGATAACATTCATATATTAGCCATTTCTGAGAGTCACTTGGATAATTAATTTGATGATAGAGCACTAGCAATACAAGGATATAACATCTATAGAAGAGACAGGAGTGCTAATGCTATTCAGAGCCATGTCCCTGTAATGCTTAGAGAAGATCTTATGTCAAGTGTTATTGAATGTCACGATCGTCGTAGGAACATTCACACCAAAGCGCAGCGTGATATCGGTTCGACATATTTTATTTATAAGTGAACCGCACAAAAGACAATAAAACATACACGCATACACGACACAGGGAAATGGCTGCCTAAATATGATCCCCAATCAGAGACAACGATAAACAGCTGCCTCTGATTGGGAACCATACCAGGCCAACATAGAAATAAACACACTAGATCACCCACCCTAGTCACACCCCGACCTAACCAAAATAGAGAATAAAAAGGCTCTCTATGGTCAGGGCGTGACATTGAAGTGTTGTGGTTGCAGGTTCACCTGGCACACATAAAGCCTTTTTTGCGGGGGTGTTGCTATAGGCCACCAAGTGCTAACAGTCAGTACCTAAATAATATGTGTGAAATGCTTGATAGTATGTGTGATGTAAAGAGAGAGGTATATTTCATTGGGGACTGACTTTCATCAAGCTGTCAACTCAAGAGGAACTTCTCACTGTAACCAGTGCCTGTAATCTGGTTCAGGTTATTAATCAATTTATCAGGGTATTTACAAATACTACAGGAACAACAACAGCCACATGTATTGATCACATTTACTAATACTGTAGAACTTTGTTCTAAAGCTGTACCCATACCCATTGGATATAGTGATCACAATAAAGTGGCTATATCCAGGAAAACCCAAGTTCCAAAAGCTGGGTTTAAAATAATGTATGAGAGATCATACAAAAGATTTTGCTGTGACTTTTATGTGGATGATGTTAAAAATATTTGTTGGTCTAATTAATAAGGAGCATCCAGATGCTGCATTTGATGAATTTATTAAATTACTTCTTCCAATTTTTGACAAACATGCACCTGTTAATTAAGAAACTGATTGTTAGAACTGTTAAGGCTCTCTGGATTGATGAGGAATTAAAAAACTATGTTTGAAAGAGATGGGGCAAAAGGAGTGGCTAATAAGTCTGGCTGCACATCTGACTGGCTGACTTACTGCAATTTGAGAAATGATGTGACAAAAAGAAGAATAAACTGTATTATGAAGCCAAGATCAATGATATAAGAATGATGGAAAAAATGTAATACAAATTCACCATCTATCATCGAATCAAAAGGCTTATTCATCACAAAGCCATTTGATGTTGCCAATTATTTTATGGAATACTTCATTGGCAAAGTGGGCAAACTTAGTCAGGAAATGCCAAAAAGAAACAGTGAGCCATCATTTTTTTTTTATAAAAAATTATTTTGTAACGTTAGCGTGGGAGAGGAATAATGTTTTTTTTTATCGATCAATAATGACAAACCTTCTGGCATTATCAACTTAGATGGAAAGCTACTGAGGATGGTAGCTGACTCTATACCCACTCCGATCTTTCATATATTTAATCTGAGCCTAGAGGAAAGTCTTTGTCCTCAGGTCTGGAGGAAGCCAAAGTCATTCCGCTACCCAAGAGTGGTAAAGTGGCCTTTACTTGTACAGCAGACATATCAGCTTGCTGCCAGCTCTTAAACCTCACTAGGGTAGGGGGCAGCATTCGGAATTTTGGATGAAATGCGTGCCCAAAGTAAACTACCTGCTACTCAGGTCCAGAAGCTAGGATATGCAAATAATTGGTAGATTTGGAAAGAAAACACTCTAAAGTTTCAAAACTGTTAAAATAATGTCTGTGAGTATAACAAAACTGATATGGCAGGTGAAAACCTGAGGGAAATTAGTCCAGGAAGTGCTATTATTTTGAAATGCCTGTTTTTCCATTGAAAGCCTATCCACCATACAAAGACTTATGACCCAGTTCATGATCCCTATGGCTTCCACTACATGTGGCCAGTCTTTAGGCATTGTTTCTGGCTTTTACTCTGAAAAATGAGGGAGAAACACCCCTTTCAGTGAAAGGACAGTGGAAATCTCCAGACATGAGTCCTGCGCGTGACCGGGAGCAGGCCTTTCTTGTTTTTCCTTTTCTATTGACGAAGATATTGTCCGGTTGAAATATTATGGATTATTTATGACAAAAACAACCTGAGGATTGATTATAAACATCGTTTGACATGTTTCTACGAACTTTTATGGTACTTTTTGGATTTTTCGTCTGTCTGTTGTGACCGCGCTTTGTTTCAATGGATTACTGAACAAAATGCACCAACAAAACTGAGGTTTTTGAATATAAAGAGGGACTTTATCGAACAAAACAAACATTTATTGGGTAACTAGGAGTCTTGTGAGTTTAACCATATGAAGATCATCAAAGGTAAGTGATACATTTTATCGCTATTTCTGACTTTTGTTACTCCTCTTCTTGGCTGGTTACTGTTTGTAATGATTTGTCTGCTGGGCGCTGTTCTCAGATAATCTCATGGTTTGCTTTCGCCGTAAAGCCTTTCTGAAATCTGACACAGCGGTTGGATTAACAAGAAGTTTATCTTTAAGCTGATGTATAACTTTTGTATCTTTTATGTATGTTTATTATGAGAATTTCTGATTTGTTGAGTTTTACACTGCAATTTCACCGGATGTTGTTTGAGACAATGGATTACTGAACAAAACGCGCTAACAAAACTGAGGTTTTTGGATATAAAGAGGGACTTTATCAAACAAAACTAACATTTATTGGGTAACTAGGAGTCTTGTGAGTTTAACCATATGAAGATCATCAAAGGTAAGTGATTAATTTTATCAGTATTTCTGACTTTTGTTACTCCTTTACTTGGCTGGTCACTGTTTGTAATGATTTGTCTGCTGGGCGCTGTTCTCAGATAATCGCATGGTTTGCTTTCGCCGTAAAGTCTTTTTGAAATCTGACACAATGGTTGGATTAACAAGAAGTTAATCTTTAAACCGATGTCTAACACTTGTATGTTTCATGAATTTTTATAATGAATATTTCTGTTTTTGAATTTGGCACTCTGCAATTTCACTGGATGTTAGCCAGCGTCCACACCCCCTAGAGAGGTTATTAACAAACTGTTGCAATTTTTTTTGACCAAATACAATGCTATTTCTCTGTAAACAAATTAACAAACAGACTTTCAGCAAGCTTATAGAGAAAGGCACTCAACATGTACTGCACTAACACATATGACTGATGATTGGTTGAAATAAATTGATAATAAGAAGATTGTGCAGGCTTTGATATTATTGACCATAACCTGTTGAGAAAACGTATGTGTTATGGATTTTCAACCTCTGCCATATCGTATATTCAGAGCTATCTATCTAATAGATCTGTTTTCTTTAATATTTCTTTCTTACATTTTCTCTAATGTCAAACATGTAACATGTAGTGTGGTGTAGCTGCTCTAGGCCCTCTACTCTTTTCTATTTTTACCAATGACCTGCCACTGACAATAAACAAATCACGTGTGTCCATGTACAGTAACGGTGATGATTCAACCATATATGCATCAGCAACTACATCTAATGAATTCACTGAAACCCATAACAAAGAGTTGCAGTCAGTTTTGGAATGGGTAGCCAGTAATAAACTGGTCCTGAACATCAAACAAATAAAATCAAATGTTATTTGTCACATGCGCCGAAAACTACAGGTATACCTTACCGTGAAATGCTTACTTACAAGCCCTTAACCAAAAATGCAGTTCAAGAAATAGAGTTTAGTTTTATTCAGTACATATTTTTTTACGTTTAAAAAAAAAAACAATAACAAGGCTATATACAGGGGGTACCGGTAACGGAACATCTATAAAACTAAGAGTACTGTATTTGGTACAAATCATTCCCTATGTAATAGACCTCAGCTGAATCTGGTAATGAATGGTGTGGCTGTTGAAAAAGTTGAGGCGACTACATTACTTGGTGCTACCTTAGATTGTAAACTGACATGGCCAAAACATAAAGATTCAATGGTTGTAAAGATGGGGAAAAGTCGGTCTGTAATAAAGAGGTGCTCTGCTTTTTTGACACCACACTCCACAAAGCAAGTCTTGCAGGCTCTAGTTTTATCTTATCTTCATTATTGCCCAGTCATATGGTCAAGTGCTGCAAATAAAGGCCTAGTTAAGCTGCAGCTGGCCCAGAACAGAGTGGCAGGTCTTGCTCTCCATTGTAATCAGAGGGCTAATATTAATACTATGCATGCCAGTTTCTCTTGGCTAAGAGTTGAGGAAAGACTGACTGTATCACTTCTTGTTTTTATAAGAAATTCCAAATTGTTTGCATAGTCAACTTACACACAGCACTGACACACACACTTACCCCACCAGACATGCCACCGGGGGTCTTTTCACAGTCCCCAGGTACAGAAAAATTCAAGGAAACAAACAGTGTTATACATCTATACATTATCCATCTAATACAGCACAAGTGAACAGCAAACCCTGTTTCAAAAAAAATAAAGCAACACCTTTTCCCCATGTGACCTAGTTGTTTTGTGTGTTTACTTTTCTATTTAACTAGGCAAATCAGTTAAAACAAATTCTTATTTACAATGACGGCCAACTCCGCCCTATGGAACTCCCAATCACGACCGGATGTGATACAGCTATGGATTTGAACCAGGGACTATAGTGACACCTCATGCACTGAGATGCTGTGCCTTAGACTGCTGAAATAACTGATATGTGTAACTGATATATGCACACACACACTACATGTTAATGCTTTTAAATGTACAGTACCAGTCAAAAGTTTGGACACAACTACTCATTCAAGAGTTTTTCTTTTTTTTACTATTTTATACATTGTAGAATAATAGTGAAGACCTCAAAACAATGGAATAACACATATGGAATCATGTAGTAACCAAAAACTGTTACATAAATCAAAAGATGTTATATTCTCAGCAAAAAAAGAAACAACATTTTTTCAGGACCCTGTCTTTCAAAGATAATTCGTAAAAATCCAATTAACTTCACAGATATTCATTGTAAAGGGTTTGAAAACTGTTTCCCATGCTTGTTCAATGAACCATAAACAATTAATGAACATGCACCTGTGGAACGGTCGTTAAGACACTAACAGCTTACAGAAGATAGGCAATTAAGGTCACAGTTATGAAAATGTAGGACACTAATGAGGCCTTTCTGCTGACTCTGAAAAACAAAATAAAGTTGCACAGGGTCCCTACTCATCTGCGTGAACGTGCCTTAGGCATGCTGCAAGGAGGCATGAGGACTGCAGATGTGGCCAGGGCAATAAATTGCAATGTCCGTACTGTGAGACGCCTAAGACAGCACTATAGAGAGACAGGACGGACAGCTGATCATCCTCGCAGTGGAAGACCACATGTAACAACACCTGCGCAGGATCGGTACATCCAAACATCACACCTGCGGGACAGATACAGGATGGCAACTACAACTGCCCGAGTTACACCAGAAACGCACAATCCCTACATCAGTGCTCAGACTGTCCGCAATAGGCTGAGAGAGGCTAGACTGAGGGTAAGGCAGGTCGTAAGGCAGGTCCTCCCCAGACATCACCGGCAACAACGGGCACAAACCCACCGTCGCTGGACCTGACAGGACTGGCAAAAAGTGCTCTTTACTGACGAGTCGCAGTTTTGTCTCACCAGGGGTGATGGTCGGATTCGCGTTTATAATCGAAGGAATGAGCGTTACACCGAGGCCTGTACTCTGGAGCGGGATCGATTTGGAGGTGGAGGGTTTTTCATGGTCTGGGGTGGTGTGTCACAGCATCATCGGACTGAGCTTGTTGTCATTGCAGGCAATCTCAACGCTGTGCATTACAGGGAAGACATCCTCCTCCCTCATGTGGTACCCTTCCTGCAGGCTCATCCTGACATGACCCTGCAGCATGACAATGCCACCAGCCATATTGCTCGTTCTGTGCATGATTTCCTGCAAGACATGAATGTCAGTGTTCTGCAATGGCTTGCAAAGAGCCCGGATCTCAATCCCATTGAGCACGTCTGGGACCTGTTGGATCGGAGGGTGAGGGTGAGGGCTAGGGCAATTACCCCCAGAAATGTCCGGGAACTTGCAGGTGCCTTGGTGGAAGAGTGGGGTAACATCTCACAGCAAGAACTGGCAAATCTGATGCAGTCCATGAGGAGGAGATGGGCTGCAGTACTTAATGCAGCTGGTGGCCACACCAGACACTGACTGTTACTTTTGATTTTGACCCCCCCTTTGTTCAGGGACATATTATTCCATGTCTGTTAGTCACATGCCTGTGGAACTTGTTCAGTTTATGTCTCAGTTGTTGAATCTTGTTATGTTCATACAAATATTTACACATGTTAAGTTTGCTGAAAATATACACAGTTGACAGTGAGATGACGTTTCTTTGTTTGCTGAGTTTATTTTAGATTCTTCAAAGTAGCCACCCTTTGACTTGTATATTGTATTTATTATGGATCCTCTGCCAAAGCAGCAGCTACTCTTCCTGGGGTCCCGGGGTCTTCCTGGGGTCCTACGGATACAGGTATCCTGTGTGTGTGTATCCTGTGTGTGTATTTCTTTTCTCTCCTTCTCCCCTCACAGGTGGCAATCATCATTCCCCAATCAGTCACCAATCAGTCATCAATCAGAAGACACACCTCCTCCTGTTTCCATTACCCAATCACATCCCCTTTCCCTTGGTTTAAAACCCATTCAGTTGGTTTCTCAGGAGCTCGATCTCTCTGTGTTTCAATCTCTCTGTAGATCTCTCGTTTGGTTTAGCAACTACATGTCACTTTGTCCGTTATCCTGTGAGTATTGTTTTGTTATGGTGTTTGACTGTTTGTTTGATGGTGGGAAAAGGGGGTACCAAGACAAGTCGCCCATGGGCATACACTACCCGTTGGAATACTTTGTCTAAGAACACTAGTTAGAACTGGCTGGACCACCCACTGTTTTTTTGGTTAGTTCGTTAGCTGTATTAGGCTAGTCTAACTTAGGGGTGTTTTTGGATATTTGTTTATTTCCTTGGGTCCCCTTTTCCTGCCCCCTATGGTTTTTCGTTCTCACTGTTACGTTTTCACTATTATACTTTGCATGACTTATGTTACTGGTCTCGTTACCGTCCCTCCCTAGACTGCCGGGCCAAAGGGATTCGTAACATAAGTGGGGGCTTGTCCGGGATCTGTCTTTACTGACACCCATGCCACTCGTGCAGGTTGTTAGTGGTCTAGTTCAGTGTTGAGCGTAATAGCTGATGTAGCATTAGTGTTTGCTATTTGTTGGCTCTTGTGTATAAGTAGTATTTCAAGATGGCTACTTTTGATTTGAAATCCTTTTGGGATAATCCTACGTGGGATGTTTTTGACAATGTCGTAGAGTTGATTTAATGACCTTGGCTGACCATTATTCAGTATCGATTCAGCAGAGTGTAGTTGAAGCGGAGGTTAAACAGCTGGTGTTAAATGTTTTGATGGAAGAGCAAGTGCTTGTGTTACCGCTGCCTGAGCCGACTACCCATGTAGGGGATGTTGCTGCTCCTGTAAGCCCGTCGGTGTCTGAGAACGAGGGCGAGGATAAACTCCAGCTACATTGTCCCGTTTTGATCCACTCTACCCACTCTACCCCGCTGTCCTCACCAACTGGAGCTTCCAACACTTTTGACATTAGTAGGCAGATTGCCTTTGTACCTTTGTTCACAGAGTCAGAGGTTGACTCCTGTTTTTGAACGTATAGCCATAGCATTGAAATGGCCTGAAGAGGTATGGTGCCTATTACTTCAGTGTAAATTAACTGGTAAAGCCCAAGAGGTTTTGTCAGTGCTACCTCTTGAAGACAGTTTGAATTATGAAGTGGTCAAAGCTACTGTTCTTTGCGCCTATGAGCTTGTGCCTGAGGCATACCAACAGAGATTTAGGTCTCATAGAAAGTCTTCTAGTAAGACTTATGTGGAATTTGCTAGAGACAAGGGAAATCTGTTTGATAAATGGCATGCTGCTAGCAAGGTAACTGATTTCAACTCTCTCCGGGAGTTAATCTTGTTGGAAGAGTTTAAAAATAGCTTACCCGGACGGATTGTAGTTTACCTAAACGAACAGAAAGTATCCTCCCTGTCAGAAACACAGACGAGTTTGTGTTGACGCACAAGAGTGTGTTTTTGGCTCATACTGAGAGTAGAGCCACTGAATTGCCTACTTTTAGCCCTAGTGCCGACTAGTAGTATATCCAGCACGCCAGAAAAATGAGCGTCCCTGTTTCTATTGTCATAGTTGGACATATGATGAATGATTGCTTCCTGCTAAAACGCAAACAAGGGATGCCTCTTCGTGCCAAGCCACCAACAGGTGTTGGTCTAATTCGTACGGTTGTGAGGTCTGAAACGAAAGAGGTGCCTCAGGGTAAATGTAGTTTGAAAGTCTCAGTCCCCGACCACAGTTATGAACCATTCATTTGCGAGCGGTTTGTGTCCCTAGCGAATGACGAAGCGTCTCAGCATCCGGTTAAAATCCTTAGAGATATGGGTGCGGTGCAGTCGTTTATATTCTGTTGCCCTTATCTGACAATACATGCTGTGGTTCCAGTGTGTTAGTTCAGGGTATTGAAATGGGTTTTGTGCCATTGCACTTTGAAAGTACACTGAGTTAATCAGTGGAATATTCAGTGGGGGTACGTCCTATGTTGCCAGTAACAGGTGTGACCTTTATAATGGGTAACGATATTGCCGGAGGAAAGGTAGTACCCGTATTGGAAGTACTGGATAAAAGTGACCACTCTCTCCAATGCGCTGACACAGAGTTATCCACATGTGTTCCCCGCTTGTGCTGTCACTCGTGCTCAGGCACGACAAGTGGGTGACGTGATAGATTTGTCAAACACTGTTCTGTGCAAAGAGGGTGATCAAGAGGATGGGTTGTGTGCTACCTTTGAGGAGCTGATCACCTCTGACAAACAACCCAGAGAATAATCGAAGTATGTTGAACGTATTGCTGATGCAATACAGTTACCATTCACTCGTGAGCAGCTGATTGCTAACCAAAAGTTTGACAACAAGCTTGCTAAATGTTTTTCTAGTGTTGTCTCATTGGAAGAGGTAAAGAAGAAAAACGTGGCTTACTTCATTGATGGTAATCTCCTCATGCGTAAATTGACATCCCATGTTGATGCGGGCGGAGATTGGAATGCTGTTTACCAAATAGTGATTCCTACAGCCTTTCAACAAAATGTGTTATTCCTTGCTCATGATCAGCGGTGGTCTGGTCATTTAGGAATCACAAACTTATGATCGGATCCTTCAACATTTCTTTTGGCCAGGTTTAAAACAAGATGTGGCTCCGCTCTGTCGGACATGCCACATGTCAGATAACAGGGAAACCAAATCAGGTTATCCCTCCTCCTCTTTGTCCAATACCTGTCATAGGTGAACCATTCGAACATGTGGTGGTTGATTGTGTTGGACCGTTACCGAAGACAAAATCGGGTAACCAGTTTTTGTTAACGATTATGTGTATGGCAACAAGATACCCTGAGGCCATTCCTCTGAGAAGGATTACAGCTCCGGTAGTGAGTAAAGCCTTAATTAAATTCTTCACAACATTCGGGTTGCCTAAGGTGGTACAAAGTGATCAAGGTACGAATTTCCTATCCAAGCTCTTCAAGCAGGTGTTAAAATCCATGTCAATTACGCACTGTGTGGCAAGCGCATATCACCCAGAGTCTCAGGGTGCGCTTGAACGATGGCATCAGACATTGAAGTCTATGCTACGTAAATATTGTTTGGAATCTGAGAAAGATTGGGATGAGGGAGTTCCTCTAGTTTTGTTTGCTGCTCGTGAACCTGTACAGGAGTCCCTAGGATTCAGCCCGGCTGAACTAGTGTTTGGTCACAGTGAGAGAACCAATGAAAGAACATTGTCCTTAAAGAACAGTTTTTGTCCCAAGAGTTGTGTGCGGGATATGAGAGGGACATGAGAATGTGTTGGACTACACGTTCTCATATCGCTTTCGTGAGCGCCTACACCAAGCCTGTGCTCTTGCAAATGAAGCTCTGTCTTCCTCACAGAGGAGTATGAAAAGACACTATGATAAACAGGCTGTTTCTCATCCACCACAGCCAGGTGACGAAGTACTGGTGTTATTGCCTGTTCCAGGATCTTCACTGTCAGGTCGTTTCTCTGGTCCTTATTTCATTGAAAATAAATTAAGTGAAACTGTGTGCTTCAAACTCCTGACAGAAAAACGGCAATCTCGTGTGTGCCACATTAACATGTTGAAATCATACCACACCCGACCCATCACCCAGTTAGATAGTTCAAAAACAGCTGAAGGTACTGCTTTCTCCTCTGCTTCTACTGTTATGATAGTGGACTGTCATATTAATGACATTGATGGAGGTGGATTAGAGTTGCGCAATACTCGTTAGATTGCCCAACTCGGAAATGCTGCTGTCTCTCCAGTCATGTCTGGTTCATTTAACGGACGGACAGGCTGACGATATTGTGAGGCTACTATACAGTTTTCCATGTCTCTTTAATGACGTTCTGGGATGAAGTGAGATATTTGTTGGAGAATGACCTGGCTATGCCAATTTCAAGCCCTTGGAGTTCTCCTTGCAGGTTCCTAAACCTGATTGTACGTCCAGGTTATGTACGGATTATCGAAAGGTAAATTCTGTCACAAGGCCAGATTCGTTTCCGTTACCCAGACTGGACGACTGTATCAACACTGTTGGTGCTGCTACCTATGTAATTAAGTTGGACTTCTTAAAAGGTTACTGGCAGGTTCCGTTAACCTCTCTCGGGCACGTGAGACGGTAGCGTCCCACCTCTTCAACAGCCAGTGAAACTGCTGGGTGCCAAATTCAAATACAGAAATACTCATTATAAAAATTCAGAAAACAAAACATATTTTACATAGGTTTAAAGATTAACTTCTTGTGAATCCAACCACGGTGTCAACTTAAAAAATACTTTATGGTGAAAGCATACCTTACGATTATTTGAGAACATAGCCCACTAGACAAATCATTACAAACAGTAGCCAGCCAAGTAGACCAGTTACATGTCAGAAATAGAGAAAATCCCTTACCTTTGATAATCTTCATATGGTTGCACTCAGCAGACATTAATTTACTCAATAATTGTTCCTTTTGTTCGATAAAGTCTCTTTATATCCAAAAACCTCAGTTTTGTTCGCGTTATCTTCAGTAATCCACAGGCTCAAACGCAGTCAAAACAGGAAGACAAAACAATCTCAATTGTATCCGTAAAGTTCATAGAAACATGTCAAACGATGTTTATATTCAAACCTCAGGTTGTTTTTAGCCTAAATAATCTATAATATTTCAACCGGACAATAACGTTGTCAATTTAAAGGTAAACAAGAAACGCTCTCGGTCGCCCGCATGAAAAAGCTCTGACACTTTAGGGTCCACTCATTCAGATTGCTCTTACTTCCTCATTTTTCAGAATACACGCCTGAAACAATTTCTAAAGACTGTTGACATCTAGTGGAAGGCATAGAAACTGCAATTTGAGTCCTAAGTCAATGGATACTGTAATGGCATTGAATAGAAAACTACAAAAGCAACAAACAAAAAAACACTTCCTGAATGGATTTCTCAGGTTTTCGCCTGCCAAATCAGTTCTGTTATACTCAGACACTATTTTAACAGTTTTGGAAACTTGAGTTTTCTATCCAAATCTACCAGTTATAGGCATATCTTCTGGGCCCGAGAAGCAGGCAGTTTAATTTGGGCATGCATTCTTCCAAAATTCACGAATGCTGCCCTAGTGAAGTTAAACCACCTGACCAAATCCTAAAGCAATGGGACTCCCTAAATCTCTGATTACCAATCCCACAAGGAATGACACCAAACACCCAGAAAAGGCTACCCTCAAGGTTATCCTCACAAATAATCCTGATGGGTATCAGTCTGGTGTTTTCTGTAATGACCTTAGTGATCACTGTTTTACAGCCTGTGTTGATAATGGCTGCTCAGTAAAACACCCTGTCCTGATTTGTCATAGACGCTTGCTAAAAAACTTTAATGAGCAAGCCTTCCTTCATGACCTGGCCTCTGTAAATTGGTATAGAATCAGTTTGATCCCGTTTGTCGAAGACTGTTGGACCTTCTTTCTTGATATTTTCAGTGGTTTTGTTAACAAAAATGCCCCATAAAGAAAATTTGAATTGAAAACAGGTTCAGCCCCTGGTTCGACCGTGATCTTGCAGAGTTACTCCACCTCAAGAATTGCATTTGGCGAAGGTTCGGCACATGCATACTCAGGTTGACTGGCTTTCGTTCAGGCAAATGAGAAATAAGTGCTCTCAGGCTATCCCTAAGGCCAAAGTTAGTTACTTTAAGGAGAAGTTCTCTCTGTGGTTCTAACCCCAAGAAGTCCTGAAAAATGGTTAAAGACCCGGAGAATAAACCCTCCTCCTCACAGCTGCCCATGTCCCTTAATGTTGATGATATGGTTGTTACAGACAAGAAGCACATGGCTGAGCTCTTTAATCACCACTTCATTAAATATTCCTATTTCACTCAGCCATGCCTCCTTGCCCGTCCAACATTTCCTCATCTCCCACCCCTTCTCTTTTTCCACTGCCCCACTACAAAGTTTATCCCTGCAGACAGTCACTGAGTCCGAGGTGCTAAAGGAGCTCCATAAACTTGACCACAAAAAAACATCTGGGTCAGATGGTTTCGATCCTTTCTTCTTTAACCTGTTTGGCGTGCAAGCCCGACGTCGGTACACTTATGACAACAGCCAGCTCAAAGTGCAGGGCGCGAAATTCAAAATATATATTTTTTAAATATTTAACTTTCACACATTAACAAGTCCAAGACACCAGATGAAAGGTACACATCTTGTGAATCAAGCCAACATGTCCGATTTTTAAAATGTTTTACAGGGAAGACACAATATGTAAATCTATTAGCTAACCACGTTAGCAAAAGACACCATTTTTCATTACTCCACCAGTTATTTACTCCATCAGTAGCTATCACAAATTCGACCAAATAAAGATATAAATAGCCACTAACCAAGAAACAAATTCATCAGATGACAGTCTGATAACATATTTATTGTATAGCATATGTTTTGTTAGAAAAATGTGCATATTTCAGGTATAAATCATAGTTTACATTGCAGCTACAGTCAGAAATTGCACCGAAAGCAGACAGAAAAATTACAGACACCAACGCCAAATAACTAAATACTCATCATAAAACATTTCTGAAAAATACATAGTGTACAGCAATTGAAAGACCGGCATCTTGTGATTCCAGACAATATTTCCGATTTATCAAGTGTTTTACAGCGAAAACAAAATGTAGCGTTATATTAGCTTAGCACAATAGCCAGAAACACTTGGGCGCCGGCGACTACGGCAGATATATGAAATAACATCATAAAATGGGTCTTACTTTTGCTGATCTTTCATCAGAATGTTGGACAAGGTGTCCTTTGTCCAGAACAGTCGTTGTTTGGATTCAGAACGGACACTTTCCCTCTTCATTTAGCAAGCGCGCTAGCCGGGTGCCACGACACTCTCCATGTCAACAAACGGAAGAGAACGGAACACAGAAGAACTCCCGAAAAAATGTCAATAATCTGATGAAACCATATTGAAAAAACATACTTTACGATGATATGGTGTCATGTATCAAATAAAATCAAAGCCGGAGATTGTAGTCGCCTATAACGGAAGCTAAACAAAAGGAATTCACACTGTCCAGCTCGCGCTATTCAGAGTACCGAAAATGGTGGACACGAGATTCCAAGATGATGTGTTCCAACTCAGATCGAGATAATCACCTCATTTCTTCTCTCACAGCCTCTTGACAACCAGAGGAAGGTGTATGACGTGTATGACGTGTATGTATACTAATAGGTCTTGTGCCCATGTATAGGCATGAAGAAGAACAGAGCATCGATTTCAGACGTTCCACTTCCTGGTCAGTAAAAGTGCTGCAGAATGAGTTCTGTTTCACTCAGAGAAATAATTCAAACGGTTTTAGAAACTAGAGAGTGTTTTCTATCCAATAGTAATAATAATATGCATATTGTACGAGCAAGAATTGAGTACGAGGCCGTTTGAAATGGGCACGATTTAACTGGCTACTCAATACTGCCCCTTGCAGCCATAAGAAGTTAAGGTTGCTGCCCCGATCATCGCCAAGCCTATCTCTGACCTTTTTAACCTCTCTGGTACCATTGGGACGGTAGCGTCCCACCTCGACAACAGCCATCGAAATAAATTGCAGGGTGCCAAATTCAAAACACAAATCTCATAATTAAAATTCCTCAAACAAACAAGTATTATAAACCATTTGAACTTCTCCAGGATAGGTGGAGAAAAAATTTAGCGAGCCAAATTCCAATATATTATTCTAAAAATCTGTCTTTCACGAATTCTCACATGAAAGACACCAAATTAAAGCTACACATGTTGTGAATCCAGCCAACATGTCTGATTTCAAAAAGGATTTACGGGGAAAGCACACCATGCGATTATGTTAGGTCAGTGCCTAGTCACAGAAGCATACAGCCATTTTCCAGCTAAGGAGAGGGCGCACAAGTCAGAATTAGCGATTTAAATTAATCACTAACCTTTAATCTTCATCAGATGGCACTCATAGGACTTCATGTTACACAATACATGTATGTTTCGTTCGATAAAGTTCATATTTATATCCAAAAATCTCAGTTTACATTAGCGCGTTATGGTCAAATGCATTGTCTCCAACAAACATCCAGTGAAAGTACAGCGAGCCACATCAAATTAAAGAAATACTCATAAACATTGATCTAAGATACAAGTGTTTAACATGCATTTAAAGAAACTTCTCCTTAATGCAACCGCTGTCCGATTTCAAAAAGGCTTTACGGCAAAAGCACACTTTGCGATTATTTTAGGTCAGCGCCTAGCCACAGAACCATACAGCCATTTTCCTACCAAGGAGAGGTGTCAAGTCAGAAATAGAATTAAAATTAGTCACTTTGATGATCTTCATCTGATGGCACTCCCAGGGCTCCATGTTAGACAACAAATGTTAGTTTTGTTCGATAAAGTCCATTTATGTCCAAATACTTCCTTTTTGTTCGCGTTTAGTCCAGTAATCAAAATGCACAAGGCGCGAGCACAAAGTCAATATTTTATTACAGTTCGTAGAAACATGTCAAACGATGTATAGAATCAATCTTTATGATGTTTTTATCATAAATCTTCAATAATATTCCAACCGGACAATTTCTTTGTCTTCAGAAATGAAAAGGAACGGAGCTTGCATTCTGCCAGACACCTGGTTCAAACAGCTCTTATTCGCTCCCCCTTCATAGTAGAAGCCTGAAACCAAGTTCTAAAGACTTGACATCTAGTGGAAGCCTTAGGAAGTGCAATCTGACCCCAGTTACACTGTATATTGGATAGGCAAAGACTTAACCTACAAACCTCAGATTTCCCACTTCCTGGTTGGATTTCTCAGGTTTTCGCCTGCCATATTAGTTCTGTTATACTCACAGACATCATTCAAACAGTTTTAGAAACTTCAGAGTGTTTTCTATCCAAATGATATGCATATATTTGCTTCTGGGCCTGAGTAGCAGGCAGTTTAATTTGGGCACGCTTTTCATCCGGAGGTGAAAATAGAGCCCCCTACCCTAGAGAAGTGAACCTGTCTTTCCTCTCTGGGTAGGTTCCCATTGCTTGGAAGGCAGCCACACTTCGTCCTTTATTTAAACGGTGAGATCAATCTGATCCAAACTGTTATAGACCTATTTCTATTTTGACCTGTTAATCAAAAGTGTTGGAACAACCTGTCTATAATCAATTGACTGGCTTTCTTGATGTCTATGTATTCTCTCTGGTATGCAATCTGGTTTCCACTCAGGTTATGGATGTGTCACTGCAACCTTAAAGGTCCTCAATGATGTCACCATTGCCCTTGATTCTAAACAATGTTGTACTGCTATTTTTATTGACTTGGCCAAAGCTTTTGATACAGTAGACCATTCCATTCTTGTTAGCCGGCTAAGGGGTATTGGTGTCTCTAAGCGGTCTTTGGCCTGGTTTGCGAACTACCTCTCAAAGAGTGCAGTGTATAAAGTAAGAACATCTGCTGTCTCAGCCACTGCTTGTCACCAAGGGCGTACCCCAAGGCTCGATCCTAGGCCCCACGCTCTTCTCAATTTACATCAATAACATAGCTCAGGTAGTAGGAAGCTCTCATCCATTTATATGCAGATTATAGAGTCATCTACTCAGCTGGCCCCTCCCCGGATTTTGTGTTAAATGCTCTACAACATAGCTTTCTAGTGTCCAACAAGCTTTCCCTACACTTAATTCTGAACACCTCTAAAACAAAGGTCATGTGGTTTGGTAAGAAGAATGCCCCTCTCCCCACAGATGGGATTACTACCTCCTGAGGGTTCAGAGCTTGAGGTAGTCACCTCATACAAGCACCTGGGAGCATGGCTAGACTGTACACTGTCCTTCTCTCAGCACATATCAAAGCTGAAGGCTAAAGTTAAATCTAGATGTGGTGTCCTCTATCGTAATCGCTCCTCTTTCACACCAGCTGCCAAACTAACCCTGATTCAGATGACCATCCTACCCATGCTAGATTACGGTGATGCAATTTATAGATCAGCAGGTGAGGGTGCTTTCGAGCGGCTAGATGTTCTTTACCATTCGGCCATCAGACTTGCCACCAATGCTCCTTATAGGACACATCACTGCACTCCATACTCCTCTGTAAACTGGTCACCTCTGTATACCCGTCGCAAGATCCACTGGTTGATGCTTATTTATAAAACCCTGTTAGGCCTCAACCCCCCCCCCCCCCCCCCTATCTGAGATCTACTGCAGCCGTCATCCTTCATATACAACACCCGTTCTGCCAGTCACGTTGTGTTTAAAGGTCCCCAAAGCGCACACATCCTTGGGTCGCTCGTCTTTTCCGTTCACTGCAGCTAGCAACTGGAACGAGCCTCAACAAACACTCAAACTGGACAGTTTTATCTCAATCTCTTCAATCAAGGACTCTATCATGGACACTCTTACTGACAGTCGTGGCTGCTTTGCGTAATGTATGGTTGTCTCTACCTTCTTGCCCTATGTGCTGTTGTCTGTGCCCAATAATATTTGTACCCTGTTTTTTGCTGCTACCATGTTGTGCTACTGCCATGTTGTCATGTGTTGCTGCCATGCTATATTGTCTTAGTTCTCTCTTTATGTAGTGTTGTTTTGTGTTGTCTCTTTTGTCATGATGTGTGTTGTCCTATATTTTCTGCCCCCCGCAGGAAGCCTTTTGCCTTTTGGTAGGCCATCATTGTAAATAAGCACTTGTTCTTAGCTGACATGCCTAGTTAAATAAAATAAATATATGGGGGATTGGAAATGATGCAGACACGTACGTTGATGGAAGCTACAATCTATCTGCAATATTAAAGCGTATCTACCCTCTAAATAAATTAAATTTAAAAAAATATATATATATATACATTTGTTCCCACTGACTCTTCATGTATTAGGCCTAGTGGAATGTACAGTATCTAAGAAAATTTAAATATGTTTCTGTTATTCATTGTTTATAGACTGCTCAAAAAAATAAAGGGAACACTTAAACAACACAATGTAACTCCAAGTCAATCACACTTCTGTGAAATCAAACTGTCCACTTAGGAAGCAACACTGATTGACAATAAATTTCACATGCTGTTGTGCAAATGGAATAGACAACAGGTGGAAATTATAGGCAATTAGCAAGACACCCCCAATAAAGGAGTGGTTCTGCAGGTGGTGACCACAGACCACTTCTCAGTTCCTATGCTTCCTGGCTGATGTTTTGGTCACTTTTGAATGCTGGCGGTGCTTTCACTCTAGTGGTAGCATGAGACGGAGTCAACAACCCACACAAGTGGCTCAGGTAGTGCAGCTCATCCAGGATGGCACATCAATGCGAGCTGTGGCAAGAAGGTTTGCTGTGTCTGTCAGCGTAGTGTCCAGAGCATGGAGGCGCTACCAGGAGACAGGCCAGTACATCAGGAGACGTGGAGGAGGCCGTAGGAGGGCAACAACCCAGCAGCAGGACCGCTACCTCCGCCTTTGTGCAAGGAGGAGCAGGAGGAGCACTGCCAGAGCCCTGCAAAATGACCTCCAGCAGGCCACAAATGTGCATGTGTCTGCTCAAACGGTCAGAAACAGACTCCATGAGGGTGGTATGAGGGCCCGACGTCCTCAGGTGGGGGTTGTGCTTACAGCCCAACACCGTGCAGGACGTTTGGCATTTGCCAGAGAACACCAAGATTGGCAAATTCGCCACTGGCGCCCTGTGCTCTTCACAGATGAAAGCAGGTTCACACTGAGCAAATGTGACAGACGTGACAGTCTGGAGACGCCGTGGAGAACGTTCTGCTGCCTGCAACATCCTCCAGCATGCCCGGTTTGGCGGTGGGTCACTCATGGTGTGGGGTGGCATTTCTTTGGGGGGCCGCACAGCCCTCCATGTGCTCGCCAGAGGTAGCCTGACTGCCATTAGGTCCTGAGATGAGATCCTCAGACCCCTTGTGAGACCATATGCTGGTGCGGTTGGCCCCGGGTTCCTCCTAATGCAAGACAATGCTAGACCTGATGTGGCTGGAGTGTGTCAGCAGTTCCTGCAAGAGGAAGGGATTGATGCTATGGACTGGCCCGCCCGTTCCCCAGACCTGAATCCAATTGAGCACATCTGGGACATCATGTCTCGCTCCATCCACCAACGCCACGTTGCACCACAGACTGTCCAGGAGTTGGCGGATGCTTTAGTCCAGGTCTGGGAGGAGATCCCTCAGGAGACCATCCGCCACCTCATCAGGAGCATGCCCAGGCGTTGTCGGGAGGTCATACAGGCACGTGGAGGCCACACACACTACTGAGCCTCATTTTGACTTGTTTTAAGGACATTACATCAAAATTGGATCAGCCTGTAGTGTGGTTTCCACTTTAATTTTGAGTGTGACTCCAAATCCAGACCTCCATGGGTTGATACATTTGATTTCCATTGATAGTTTTTGTGTGATTTTGTTGTCAGCACATTCAACTATGTAAAGAAAAAAGTATTTAATAAGAATATTTCATTCATTCAGATCTAGGCTGTGTTATTTTAGTGTTCCCTTTATTTTTTTGAGCAGTGTATTATATTTTGTAATTCCAGTAAAAAATATTGACAATATCCCTGAGATGAGTGTATATAATGTTATGGTTATGATATCTATAACTTCCACTTTGTTTTCAGGTTTGAATGAGACAATAGCTGTGTTTGAATACTAACTGTACTATTTCTGATGTAAATTGAGTATGTAGTATGCTTATTGGTCATAGTATGGATATAGATAGTATGCCAAAAGTTCCTGGATGTCATACTACATTCACCAAAATACGAAGTATACAAGCAGTGGACACTATTTACGTACTTTTAGGGCCCATAATGTAATTCTTCAGAAAGTGGGCGTGGCTTCACAACATTTTCAGATTTGAAGAAAATTGTGGAAAATATGAAGCCGAAGTCCGAGAGCGGATACAAATGCATTTTAACTAATTATGACAAATGTTAACAAAATGTTGAGCAATGTAATGACTTTTCAGATAAGTTACTTTACACGTTATGTTGGCTACCCTATCCTCACTAACCACGTAGCATATCATTACTGCAGTATGTACCGGTATGTTAGCTATCTACCAAACGTCAGTTGGCTACTAATACATCGAACTTGCCACCTATATGCTATCTAACTACCCAACATTTATTAACTTGATTATTCACATCATTCTTAGCCAACTAATGCACTTTTGTACAGTTGCCCCAAAAAATACTTCAAGGTCAACTGTAATATGAAAACCATTGTAATGCACAATTTCTCCCTTTTCCAGCAAAATCAATGATGAGACCTTCATGCTGCCGGTCTCTGCATGATTAAAGAAGGCAATGAGCTCCTTGGTCTTTAAAAAAAACGACGGGTGGGGAAGCAAAACCTACTGCGTGATAGTGAAAGGGGGCGATATGTCATTTGGGGATATGGCTTTTTTCACCCCATCTGTCTAACGTATCACCTCAAATTTAAATAAAACCCTATAAAGCGTGTATATAATGTGTCAATACATCCCTATTTTAAAAGGTTTGTGTTGAATTTAAATCGGGTTTTTAGGGTTATCTTCAGAAGTTCACAGCGGCTGTCACGGAGTCATGATGGCTTGCAGTGATGATGCAAAAAATGAATGCATTGTTGTACAATTGACTAGGTATCCCCCTTACCCCTTACCCTGTCCTTTTCTTGTTTTTAATCTGTGAGAGAAGCGCTACACCTGGTGGAATGAGGCTGTATGACACAGAATGAGTTGCATAATGCCGTACGTTACGCCAATATACGTCACAATTTATTGTACAGCGTAAGGGGTCTGTTTTTTTCAACTATTCTCCAATACTATTGGGCCATTACCATGTCAATCAACGCTTGAATTGAAACGTAGTTCAAACCCTGGATTTTGATGCCAACACAGTCGCTACAGTCCCATTCATTTTCATTGCAGCCTCATTTGAATGCTGCGGTTACACATATTTGTACGGAACAGGGTTAGTCACCGTTAGTCTCAATGGACATTGTTAATTCGGGTGTGTTTGTAAATTCGCTCTGGCTATTACTCCGATTTCAGAGCGCAGAATAACTGATGAATTAACTAATGCTCAACATTTGTTTTAATATGGCCAGTGTCAGTAAATGTTGGCAAAATAGCAGAATTAAAACCTCTTAGCACGAAGATCCCGCTAGCGTGATCAAATTCGACATTATCGGGTGATATCAAAGCATTCAAAATACAAAATCGTAAGATTAAACATTCATGAAAATACAAGTGTCATACATGATTCCTTAGCTTAGAATCTTGGTAACCTAACTTCGTTGACAGATTTCAAAAAGGCTTTGCGATGAAGGCATAGCATTCGATTGTCTGAGGACAGTGCCCCATGTCAACATATCCTTCAAACCAGCACTGGCAACAAAAAAAATCATAAATAGCGATAGAATAAAGCACTTACTTTCGAAGATCTTCCCTTTGGTTGCAATCCCAAGCGTCCCAGCTACACAATTAATGGTCGTTTTGTTCGATAAAGTCCTACTTTATATCCCAAAAACGCTGTTTAGTTGGAGTCATCGAATTCAATAATCCAGTCCTTCAACATGCATACAAAGGATTCCAAAAAGTTACCAGCAAAGTTTGTCCAAACGAGTCAAACAATGTTTATTAAACCTCAGGTTGTCTAATATCTAAATAAACAATAATATTTTAGAAGGAGAATAGTATGTTCAATAGCAAAGGAAAAGAACGAAGAGGGCACCCACGTTCACACTCGCAAAAAGACTACTTTTGCCCTGGCGCACAACTTGGAACAACTACAAATACTTCTTCATTTTTCAAAAAAACAAGCCTAAAAACTTGTATAAAGACTGACATCTAGTGGAAGCCATAGGAACTGCTATCTGGGAGGTGGAAATTTGATCTTTCAATAGCATTGCATTGGAAGTCATTCCAAGCTCAAAAAAAAATATTCCGTCTCGATTTTCGCCTGCTATATCAGTTTTGATATATTCAGACATTTTAACAGTTTTAGAAACTTCAGATTGTTTTCTATCCAATTCTACCTATTATATGCATATCCTAGCTTCTGGGCCTGAGTAACAGGCAGTTTACTTTGGGCACATCAGACAGGCGGAAATTCAGGATACTGCACCGACCCTAGAAAGGCTAAATTGTTGCCTGCAGCACAGTTAGACACCAATGCTCTGGATATAATAAACAGCCTAACCAGCTCTGCTACGGCGAGTAAAATGGTAAGAGTGAGGTGTTCTCTCATTTTTGTCTGGATGTAGCCAGTTAGCTTGGGTGCTTGACTTCCGCTGTGAGGTCAGAACGTTCGGGTCAACCCTACTCCTCGGCCAGAGCGTCCAGTGTGCGGTCTGAATACTCCGAGAGCAAAATGCTCTGAATTTGCAAACACACCCGAAGTCGTAAGATGTCTAGCTAGCAATTTGTTATGCTAACAAGTTAGCAAGGGCATCAACTTCCAATAGACAGGCATAGCGCAAGTGCGCTCAACAGAAAGAATACCGTTTGTTTACTGTATACTAAAATTAAATAATATATAGTATGCAGTACAGTCGTGGCCAAAAGTTGAATGCCACAAATGTTAATTTTCACAAAGTCTGCTGCTTCAGTTTGTATGATGGCAATTTGCATATACTCCAGAATGTTATGAAGAGTGATCAGAGTAATTGCAAAGTCCCTCTTTGCCATGCAAATGAACTGAATCCCCCCAAAAAAATTCCACTGCATTTCAGCCCTGCCACAAAGGACCAGCTGACATGTCAGTGATTCTCTCGTTAACACAGGTGTGAGTGTTGACGAGGACAAGGCTGGAGATCACTCTGTCATTGCTGATTGAGTTCGTATAACAGACTGGAAGCTTCAAAAGGAGGGTGGTGCTTGGAATCATTGTTCTTCTGTCAACCATGGTTACCTGCAAGGAAACAAGTGCTGCCATCATTGCTTTGCATAAAAAGGACTTCACAGGCAAGGATATTGCTGTCAGTAAGATTGCACCTAAATCAACCATTTATCGGATCATCAGGAACTTCAAGGAGAGCGGTTCAATTGTTGTGAAGAAGGCTTCAGGGCGCCCGAGAAAGTCCAGCAAGAGCTAGGACCGTCTCCTAAATTTGATTCAGTTGCGGGATCGGGGCACCACCAGTACAGAGCTTGCTCATGAATGGCAGCAGGCAGGTGTGAGTGCATCTGCACGCACAGTGAGGCGAAGACTTTTGGATGGCCTGGTTTTAAGAAGGGCAGCAAAGAAGCCACTTCTCTCCAGGAAAAACATCAGGGACAGGCTGATGACAGGCTGATATTCTGCAAAAGGTACAGGGATTGGCCTGCTGAGGACTGGGATACTGGGGTACCTCCACTGTATACACATCCTACCATACCTTTGTCTGTACATTATGCCTTGAATCTATTCTACCGTGCTCAGAAACCTGCTCATTTTACTCTCTATAACACAGGTGTCAAACTCATTCCACGGGGGGCCGAGTGTCTGCGGGTTTTCGCTCCTCCCTTGTACTTGATTGATGAATTAACATCACTAATTAGTTAGGAACTCCCCACACCTGGTTGTCTAGGTCTTTATTGAAAGGAAAAACCAAAAACCTGCAGACACTAGGCCTTCCGTGGAATGAGTTTGACACCCCTGCTCTATAAGAACTGAACGTACTAGACGACCAGTTCTTATAGCCTTTAGCCGTACCCTTATCCAACTCCTCTGATCCTCTGGTGACAACTTACTCCAGGCCCTGCAGTGCCTAGCTCCACTCCCATTCCCCAGGCACTCTCATTGTTTGACTTCTGTAACCGTAAAAGCCTTTGGTTTCATGCATGTTAACATTAGAAGCCTCCTCCCTAAGTTTGTTTTACTCACTGCTTTAGCACACTCTGCCAACCCGGATGTCCTAGCCGTGTCTGAATTATGGCTTAAGAAGACCACACACCCCTGAAATTTCCATCCCTAACTACAACATTTTCCTACAAGATAGAACTGCCAAAGTGGGTGGAGGTAGCCTACAGTTCTGTCTTACTATCCAGGTCTGTGCCCAAACAATTTGAGCTTTTCCAATTAAAAATCCACCTTTCCAGAAACAAGTCTTTCACCGTTGTCTCTTGCTATAGACCACCTTCTTCCCCCAGCTGTGCCCTGGACACCATATGTGAATTGATTGCCCCCATCTATCTTCAGAGGTCATGCTGCTTGGTGACCTAAACTGTGACATGCTTAACACCCCGGCCATCCTACAATCTAAGCTTGATGACCTCAATATCACACAAATTATCAATGAACCTACCAGGTACAACTCCAAATCTGTAAACACGGGCACCCTCAAAGATATCATCCTAACCAACCTGCCCTCCAAATACACCTCTGCTGTCTTCATTCAGGATCTCTGCGATCACTTTCTCATTGCCTGCATCCGTAATGGGTCTACGGTCAAACGACCACCCCTCATCACTGTCAAATGCTCCCTAAAACACTTCAGCGAGCAGGCCTTTCTAATCGACCTGGCTCGGGTATCTTGGAAGGATATTGACCTCATTCCGTCAGTAGAGGATGCCTGGTTATTCTTTAAAAGTGCTTTCCTCACCATCTTAAATAAGCATGCCCCATTCAAAAAATGTTGAACCAGGAACAGATATAGCCCTTGGTTCACTCCAGACCTGACTGCCCTTGACCAGGACAAAAACATCCTGTGGCGTACTGCATTAGCATTGAATAGCCCCCGCGATATGCAACCTTTCAGGGAGGTTAGGAACCAATATACACAGGCAGTTAGGAAGGCAAAGGCTAGCTTTTTCAAACAGAAATTTGCATTCTGTAGCACAAACTCCAAAAAGTTCTGAGACACTAAAGTCCATGGAGAATAAGAGCACCACCTCCCAGCTGCCCACTGCACTGAGGCTAGGAAACACTGTCACCACTGATAAATCCAGGATATTTGAGAATTTAAATAAGCATTTCTCTACGGCTGGCCATGCTTTCCACCTGGCTACCCCTACCCCGGTCAACAGCCCTGCACCCCCACAGCAACTTGCCCAAGCCTCCCCCATTTCTCCCTCACCCAAATCCAGATAGCTGATGTTCTGAAAGAGCTGCAAAATCTGGACCCCTACAAATCAGCCGGGCTAGACAATCTGGACAATCTGATCCGCTCTTTCTAAAATGATCTGCCGAAATTGTTGCAACCCCTATTACTAGCCTGTTCAACCTCTCTTTCGTATCGTCTGAGATCCCCAAAGATTGGAAAGCTGCCGCGGTTATCCCCCTCTTCAAAGGGGGAGACACTCTAGACCCAAACTGCTACTGACCTAGATCTATCCTACCCTGCCTTTCTAAGGTCTTCGAAAGCCAAGTTAACAAACAGATCACCGACCATTTCGAATCCCACCGTACCTTCTCCACTATGCAATCTGGTTTCCAAGTTGGTCATGGTTGCACCTCAGCCACGCTCAAGGTCCTAAACAATATCATAACCGCCAACGATAAGCTGTACAGCTGTATTCATCGACCTGGCCAAGGCTTTCGACTCTGTCAATCACCACATTTCTTTTCGGCAGACTCAACAGCCTTGGTTTCTCAAATGACTGCCTCGCCTGGTTCACCAACTACTTCTCAGACAGAGTTCAGTGTATCAAATCGGAGGGCATGTTGTCCGGACCTCTGGCAGTCCCTATGGGGGTGCCACAGGGTTCAATTCTCGGGCCGATTCTCTTTCTATTGTCTTATTGTCTGTGTATTTGTTTATTCCATGTGTAACTCTGTTTGTCACAGTGCTTTGCTTAATCTTGGCCAGGTCGCAGTTGTAAATGAGAACTTGTTCTCAACTAGCCTACCTGGTTAACTTCTCTGGGATAGTTGGGACGCTAGCGTCCCAACTGACAAGCACCCCAACCCCCCCCCTCACTGATTAGCATCGCGTCACAATGAAAAAGGAAAATCTAAATATCATTAAATCACAAGTCCAAGACACCAAATGAAAGATACAGATCTTGTGAATAAAGCCACCATTTCAGATTTTTAAAATGTTTTACAGGGAAGACAAAATATGTAAATCTATTAGCTAACCACGTTAGCAAAAGACACCATTTTTCTTTGTCCACCATTTTTTCTCTCCACCAGTAGCTATCACCAATTCGGCCAAATAAAGATATTGATAGCCACTAACCAAGAAAAAACCTCATCAGATGACAGTCTGATAACATATTTATTGTATAGCATAGGTTTTGTTAGAAAAATGTGCATATTTCAGGTAGAAATCATAGTTTACAATTGCACCCACCATCACAACTCGACTAGAATAAATACAGAGAGCAACGTGTATTACCTAATTACTAATCATAAAACATTTCTTAAAAATACACAGCTCACAGCAATGGAAAGACACAGATCTTGTGAATTCAGACAATATTTCAGATGTTCTAAGTGTTTTACAGCGAAAACACAATAAATCGTTATATTAGCATACCACATATGCAAACGTTACCCGAGCATTGATTCAAGCCAAAGAGAGCGATATCGTTATCATCGCCAAAATATATTAATTTTTTCACTAACCTTCTCAGAATTCTTCCGATGACACTCCTGTAACATCATATTACAACATACATATAGAGTTTGTTCGAAAATGTGCATATTTAGCCACAAAAAAACGTGGTTATACAATGAGAATAGTAGCCAACCTGAGCTGAAAATGTCGGGTGCCATTTTGGACAGTGATCTAGCGTAATGAATAACTAATCATAAACTTTACTAAAAAATACAGGGTGGACAGCAATCGAAAGACAAATTAGTTCTTAATGCAATCGCTGAATTACATTTCTAAAATTATCCTTACTGTGCAATACAGGGTTCGCCAAGCGAAGCTACACAAAACAAAATGGCGGCTTATGCGTTTGACATTTTTCAACAGAATAACGATTTATCATCAAAAATAGTTCTTACTATGAGCTGATCTTCAATCAGAATCTTGGGCAATGTATCCTTTCTCCGGTCTAATCGTCTTTCGGTCGAAAGATGTCCTCTTGTCCTGTCGAAATGGCCACTAACGTTCGACCGGTACTGGAAACGTGCCCAGCGCTTCAAAGTGCATCACAAAGAAATGCCTCAATCGCACTAAACGGATATAAATTGCTATAAAACGGTTTAAATTAACTACCTTATGATGTCTTTAACACCTATAACGAATAAAAACATGACCGGCGATATATAAGTGGCTAAAAAAAAGCTTGGAAGGAGGCCAGTCCGACGACCACTCTGCGTCGAGCGCACTGTTGAAAAGGACGTTCTTTCCGCTCCAGGGTCTATTTATAGAGCCCGGATTGCGCAATCCACTCCATTCAAAATCTCCCCGCTTACTGACATCTAGAGGAAGGCGTAGGCAGTGTTTGTAGCATCATAGCATTCACAGGGACTTATGAACTGACCTGGGAGCAGGGGCCAAGATTTCTGAAATCTCACTCCCTGGCAGGAAAAGTGCTGTAGAATGAGTTCTGTTTCACTCAGACATAATTCCAACGGTTATAGAAACTAGAGAGTGTTTTCTATCCAATAATAACAATAATATGCATATTGTACGAGCAAGAATTGAGTACTAGGCAGTTTAATTTGGAGACCAATTTTCCCTAAGTCGAAACAGCACCCCCTATATCCCAGAGAAGTTAAATAAAGGTGAAATAAGTGAATAAAATTAATTCTCCTGTAACTGTACGTTCGCCAATAGAACGTTCGCCAATAGAATGTGTGGGCACCCTGATGCAGTTCCTCAGGGTGCCCACACGTCAGGCTCTCTTACACCACCTTTTCCATGTCTCAGAGATTACGGTTTGGTCCGGGGTAAACAGTATGTCCTGCGCCTCCGACTTGTTGAAGTAGAAATCTTCATTGATATCGAGGTTAGTGATCGCTGTTCTGATGTCCAGAAGCTCATTTCGGTCATAGGAAACGATGGCGGAAACATTACTTGAAAATAAGTTAAAGGTGCAATATGCAGAAGTTTGAAGCTGGTGTACAAAAACTAAACTTAAGAACTGGAAGCACAGAAATAGTGCACGTAGAACAGATCTATCGCTTCTTAGACTTGTTTTCCATGAGAATGACAGATCTATAACTCACATTTCTATGTGAATTTAGTCGGGTTGCCCAAAAAGTTACATATTGCAGCTTTAAGATCAGTTAAAAAAAACACAAAATAGCAGAATTGGTCAGGAGCCCATAAAATGGCTGCTATGCAATGCAGCGCCATTCTAACCCATGCTGGATTGAAGTTATTGCATTTATGTCCCATCCTATGTACAGATAGTATCAGGTTCTGACCACTAGTTGATGCTGTTCCTGCTATTAAGTGATTATTTTTTAAAGAATCCAACCCCTAGCAGTCTATGGACCAGGTATGACAGCAACCCCTTGCTTTGGTTTTGTATATCTGGCCACTATTTCAAACTTTTTAGTATTTGTAGCACATCAAATGCAAATCAATGGTACTGTGTCTATATCAGCATTTTCACACTTCTTGTCCAAATCATCCTTAAGTATATAAAAACTGATTGTGTAACCAATATGTAATTTAGTGATTTGTGTGAACTATCCTTTTAACAATGGTGGGGGAGAGGTCTTAAAAAGAATCACATAATAGCAGGTAACCTGGTAATATCAGGATGTAGGATGGAACATAAACCCAACAGCTTCAATGACTAATTTCTCTGAACAGGGGGAAAAAAAACATCACCAAATTCACTGAAAACATGACATAGGATAAAGAAACAATACTCTGAGCCGCAGCTCCATACTACCTGTCAAACATAAAGAACTGATACGATATGTTTATTGTTGGGGTGGGATTGGCATACAGTATGAGGGGTCCGTGGATGGCTTTTGACAAAAAAATGTATTCCTCATGTCTTACTCATTGTTACAAAAAAAAATTATCCATATCAGATGATAGGTACTATAAGTATTGACTACTTTATGAATCCTATACATTTAATGTCTGATTATAATCAATTAGCTTAAGCTGCAACATGTAACATTTTGGGTGACCTGACAAAATTCACATAGAAAAGTGAGTTATAGATATGTCATTCTCATGGAAAGTGTCACGCCCTGACCATAGTTATCTATGTTTTATGTTCAGTATATGTGTTTTTGTATTTGGTGCGCGACGGGTCCTCGTACCCATTTTGTTTCATTGTATTACATGGTTTTGGAGTTAAGTGCTTTATGTTATTAAACTACTCCATTTCACCAAGTTTTGATTCTCCTGCGCCTGATTCCCTGCCACCTATACACACGACTGTGACAGAAAGAAACTCGTAAGAAGTGGTAGATCTGTTCTATGTGTGCTATTTCTGTGCTTCCGGTTCTTAAATTCTATTTTTTGCATCTTTTACTTTCGGTTTTGTACACCAGCTGAAAATACAATATATTTGGTTATGGAAAATATATTTCACAGCGGTTTAGATGGTACAATGATTCTCTACACTTGCTTGTTTTACCACAAACTGAAATTAGGCGAACAAATATAATTTATGCAACCAGGAAATGGAGGAAACATTTCTGCACTGTGCACCTTTAATTTCTGTAAGATCAAAATATATTTCAAAAAAATAATGTTTCCCGGAATGCTTATCTTATCGATTTCAGAGCAATGTGCGATGGTGGGTGTCATAGCTTGCTGAAATGACATGGAACGACCAATGCCCAAGCTATGAGAGGATTCCATGGCATTCTTTACATCTCCCACAGTACTCCTTCAGCACCTCATTTCAATATCATAAAAATGTTTTTGTCATGTAACTCATATACCTCAAATAAAGTTTATGCTTGTCAAATACTGTAGCTGATATAAAGTTTGTGGACTTGAGATTTCAAGTGACAGTTGGGATTGGCAATTTTGTAAGCTATGTAGAACTGAATTACTAGAGTTATTTGAGAAAGTGAACAAGTCTTGGCCCACACATGTTCTCTGCATTGTATGTGCCCTGGTCTGTAAGTATATATATGCTCTGCCATGTGAGTATATTTTTATATGGTAAAGTATATGCTTTTTATATGGTAAAGTATATGCGGTTAGGAACTCATTAATCCTCTGGAATCTCCCGGGCCAGGATTGCTGGAATTTGCAAAGCTGTGAGTGGAACCCTTGCATGACTTCCTAAACATCATGTCTCTATGAACAACACTGACATAGAGGATCTGTGGCAGTTATATTTATGAATGTTAGGGGGAAGAAGGAATGGAGTGAGTAAAAAAAGTAAGAGCAAGTGTGGAAGAAAATAGAGAGGTACAGAGGGATAAAGAATGTGAGGGCGGCGTAGGGAGAGGCCTAAAGCTCACAGGCCAGACCATTGTCCTGAGCGGAGCTGAATTCAATGATGTCATGTTTTAGAGTGAGTCTCTCAGCAGTAGCACTCGAGGGCCCCCTCCATTTCTCCCTCTGTCCTTTATTTTATCCTTACCCTCTTTATCTCTATTCATCTTTGTCTGCCCATTTTTGTCTCTATCCATCTTAACTTTTTCTCCTTTCCTTTGAGTTGATATATCAAATCAAATGTTATTTGTCACATACACATGTTTAGCAGATGTTATTGCAGGTGTAGCGAAATGTTTCTGTTTCTAGCTCCAACAGTGCAGTAAAATCGAACAATTCACAACAATACACACAACCTAAAAGTAAAAAAATGGAATTAAGGAATATATATATCAGTTTGAGCAATGTCAGAGTGGCATAGACTAAAATACAGAAGAATAGAATACAGTATATGCAGTTGAAGTCGGAAGTTTACACCTTTTACACCTTAGCTAAATACATTTAAACTCAGTTTTTCACAATCCCTGACATTTAATCCTAGTAGAAAATCTGTTTTAGGTCAGTTAGGATCACCACTTTATTTTAAGAATGTGAAATGTCAGAATAGAGATTTATTTCAGCTTTTATTTCTTTCATCACATTCTCAGTGGGTCAGAAGTTTACATACACTCAATTAGTATTCGGTAGCATTGCCTTTAAATTGTTTAACTTGGGTCAAACGTTTCGGGTAGCCTTCCACAACCATCCCACAATAAGTTGGGTAGATTTTGGCCTATTCCTCCTGACAGAGCTGGTGTAACTGAGTCAGGTTTGTAGGCCTTCTTGCTCGCACACGCTTTTTCAGTTCTGCCCACACATTTTCTATAGGATTGAGGTCAGGACTTTGATGGTCACTCCAATACCTTGACTTTGTTGTCCTTAAGCCATTTTGCCACAACTTTGAAAGTATGCTTGGGGTCATTGTCCATTTGGAAGACCCATTTGTGACCAAAATGTAACTTCCTAACTGATGTCTTGATATGTTGCTTCAATATATCCACATAATTTTCCTCATGATGCCATCTATTTTGTGAAGTGCACCAGTCCCTCCTGCAGCAAAGAACCCCCACAGCATGATGCTGCCACCCCCGTGCTTCATGGTTGGGATGGTGTTCTTCGGCTTGCAAGCCTCCCCCTTTTTCCTACAAACATAACGATGGTCATTATGGCCAAACAGTTTTATTTTGTTTAATCAGACATTTCTCCAAAAAGTATGAAATTTGTCCCCATGTGCAGTTGCAAACCATAGTCTGGCTTTTTTATGGTGGTTTTGGAGCAGTGGCTTCTTCCTTGCTAACTTGTGGAGGTCTACAATTTTGTTCCTGAGGTCTTGGCTGATTTCTTTTGAATTTCCCATGATGTCAAGCAAAGAGGCACTGAGTTTGAAGGTAGGCCTTGAAACACATCCACAGGTACACCTCCAATTGACTCAAATTATGTCAATTAGTCTATCAGAAACTTCTAAAGCCATGACATAATTTTAAGGAATTTTCCAAGCTGTTTAAAGGCACAGTCAACTTATTGTATGTAAACTTCTGACCCACTGGAATTGTGATACAGAGAATCATAAGTGAAATAATCTGCCTGTAAACAATTGTTGGAAAAATTACTGGTGTCAAGCACAAAGTACATGTCCTAACCGACTTGCCAAAACTATAGTTTGTTAACAAGAAATTTGTTGAGCTGTTGAAAAACTAGTTTTAATGACTCCAACCTAAGTGTATGTAAACTTCTGACTTCAACTGTACATATGAGATGAGTAAAGCAAAAATATGTGAACATTATTAAAGTAACTAGTGTTCCGTTATTAAAGTGGCCAGTGATTTCAAGTCTATGTATATGGGGCAGCAGCATCTAAGGTGCAGGGTTACGTAATCGGGTGAAAGCTAGCGATGGCTATTTAACAGTACGATGGCCTTGAGATAGCAGACCGCACCACCCTCTGGAGAGCCCTGAGGTTGTGGGCGGTGAAGTTGTCGTACCAGGCAGTGATACAGCCTGACAGGATGCTCTCAATTGTGCATCTGTAAAAGTTTGTGGGTTTTAGGTCCCAAGCCACATTTCTTCAGCCTCCTGAGGTTGAAGAGGTGCTGTTGAGCCTTCTTCACCACACTGTCTGTGGGTGGACCATTTCAGATCATCAGTGCCGTGTATGCCGAGGAACTTGAAGCTTTCCACCTGCTCCCCTGCGGTCCCGTCGATGTGGATAGGGGCACGCTCCCTCTGCTGCTTCCTGAAGTCCACGATCAGCTTTGTTTTGTTGACATTGAGTGAGGTTATTTTCCTGGCACCACACTCCCAGGGCCCTCGCCTCCTCTCTTTAGGCTGTCTCGTTATTGTTGGTAATCAGGCCTACTACTGTTGTGTTGTCTGCACTTGATGATTGAGTTGAAGGCATGCGTGACCACGCAGTCATGGGTGAACAGGGAGTACAGGTGGGGGCTGAGCACGCACCCTTGCGGGGCCCCTGTGTTGAGGATCAATGAAGTGGAGGTCTTGATTCCTACCTTCACCACCTGGGGGCAGCCTATCAGGAAGTCCAGGACCCAGTTGCACAGGGTTGGGTTTAGCTTAATGATGAGCTTGGAGGGTACTAAGGTGTTGAATGCTGAGCCATTGTCAATGAACATCATTCTCACATAGGTATTCCTCTTGTCCAGATGGGATAGGGCATTTTGCAGTGCGATGGCGATTGCATCGTCTGTGGATGTATTGGGGCAGTAAGAAAATTTAAGACCAGCCAGCCAACTTCTGCGCATGCTGAGGACGCGGCTAGTGATGCCGTCTGGGCCGGCAGCCTTGCGAGGGTTAAAATGCTTAATTGTCTTACTCACATCGGAGAAGGAGAGCCCAGAGTCCTTGGTAGCGGCCGCGTCGGTGGCACTGTGTTATCCTCAAAGTGGACAAAGGTGTTTAGCTTGTCTGGAAGCAAGACGTTGGTGTCCGCGACGGGGCTGGTCTGTGAGTTAAATATGAATGCGGGATGTGTTTTATTTTGGCCAGCTGAGGCGGGTGGAATCATGGGGGTAGAGAGGACGGGGTGTGCATGGAGGGTGTGTGTGTGTCTGGGACTCAACCGAGATTTGACGGTTGAAAGCTGTATTGAAGGCTGTATTGTGACAGAGGAGCAGAGGGGCAGAAAAAGAGAAGAAAGGACAGCAGCTGCTTTATATACCCTATACAGACCTGATTCTATCTGTGTCATCTGCTGACTATGAAGGCTCATAAGAGTCTCATTGTGACGTGTTGTGTTTACACAGGCATATGTTAAGAATATTAAACTGGGCTCGATAGAAGGTATGAGGGCTGGTCTTTGTCTCCTTATTGAGTTAGCCTAAATGTAGACCAGGTTCTGAAACCCACTGGTTCACTCTCTCTGTTATGGCAGGAAAGGTAGAGCTCGCAGCACTAATTCCTAAACACACACACACACACAAATGTGCACACGCATATACACACACACAGGCACATGCACACACAGACATGCACACGCACACGCACGTTCATGCACAAACACATACACACCCACACACGGCCAAACGCAACAGGAGATACAGTACCAACCCGTAGGCTTTAGGCCCATAATTAGAGATCATTTACACAGATCAGGTTGAACATAATCTGGGCTGAAGGTAACTACAACATTCCCCCAACCCCCCTGCCCTGCCCACCCCACTCTCTACTCAGTCTTTCTACTCACTCTCTATTCTTGTTCTATTTCTCTCTCTCTCACACACACAAACACACAAACAGAAACGGGTTAGGTGTGTCTCAAACAAGGAGCTGGAAGGTGCAGGGGAAGGGCTGGGTAAACAGAAGTTAGTACATCTTCAAGTCTGTTTGGGTTTCACTAGGAGTGGAAACGCATGGTTTCTTTCTGTGTATGTTGCTGGCCCTTGGTTATTGGCTCTAATGGCTACAAGGAGCCACACTAAAGCCATTAGCTCAGTTAGTATTCTGCCCTTGATTTGCATTCCCATGCAAAACTAGACAGATAGCTAACAACTAAGTCTTCAAGAAAACTCCCAAGGCGTGACTTTTCTTGAATTAATATATTGAAAACGTTTATGTTGTGAAACTGCAAAATACAGAAAATAATCTAATTTAGTATTCAATTCACATCGACATACTGTAGCTGTACATTATACATTTCAAGTCGAAGTTGAATAAATACAAAGCACGTGCCAAAGTACCATGTATCTGGCATGATACCAAACCATATAGCTAATTGTTACTCATATGTTTTACAATTAGTTTACATGACGCACGAGCAAAGTAATACAGCTGACGGCATACATGAAGGCAAGGCAATTTGTGTGAGTAAATGCAACCAACTAACATTGATGAGTAAGCAATTCTATCAATAACAAGATTATCATCACTAGCAATATGCCTGAATCGAATTTACAAATATTTTCCGAGGCTGAAGCGTGACAAGAAATAACTGCACTGAAAGACCTACACCATAGCGTTGTTTATAGCTGCTTCTATGCGTGCAGAACGAATTCTCTAGTTCCTGTTTCTGTACAGTCTTTTTAAGTACCAGAAAGTTCCACTACGGGGGCGATAAACACCATGGAACACAATGAAAATCCATTAATTAACCACTGTAATAAAATAATCTGTTACCTTCTAACAGGATGGCAGCACAGTTAGCCTTATTTTAGGGGTGATAAACCAAATGTATGTAACAACTAGGACTGGGAATTACCAGGGACCTCACGATACAATATTATCATGATACTTAGGTACCGATACGATATGTATTGTGATTCTTTCTCACGATTCTCGCAATTCTATATGTATTGGGATATCTTTTGCAATTTGATGTTCCAAACATATTGCTCACTGTATGTCTGCTGCAGAGAGATGAGACAATTTGTTTGGATCAGTCATGGAAATAAAAAGTAGTGAAAACATGTTGAAGTTTTGACGCAGATTCAGATGACTAACGCTAGCTAATGCTACCTAGCAAAAAAATAACTATTGATACAATATAGTCCAAAATAATTTCGCAATATCTAACTATCAATTTTTTTCCTATCACTAATAACAACCACAAACACACACTTTCTATCCTCAATCTTACAAACTCACACACGCATGCATATCTGAGTGAGTAGTCATTATGATGTATTGTGTGTGTGTGTGTGTGTGTGTATCAAATCAAATTGTATTTGTCACATACACATGGTTAGCAGATGTTAATGTGAGTGTAGCGAAATGCTTGTGCTTCTAGTTCCGACAATGCAGTAATAACCAACGAGTAATCTAACCTAACAATTCCACAACTACTACCTTATACACACAAGTGTAAAGGGATAAAGAATATGTACGTCAAGATATATGAATGAGTGATGGTACAGAACGGCATAGGCAAGATGCAGTAGATGGTATCGAGTACAGTATATACATATGAGATGAGTAATGTAGGGTATGTAAACATAAAAGTGCATAGTTTAAAGTGGCTAGTGATACATGTATTACATAAAGATGGCAAGATGCAGTAGATGAGAGAGTACAGTATATACATATACATTATATTAAGTGGCATTGTTTAAAGTGGCTAGTAATACATTTTTGATCAATTTCCATTATTAAAGTGAGCTGGAGTTGAGTCAGTATGTTGGCAGCAGCCACTCGATGTTAGTGGTGGCTGTTCAACAGTCTGATGGCCTTGAGATAGAAGCTGTTTTTCAGTCTCTCGGTCCCTGCTTTGATGGACCTGTACTGACCTCGCCTTCTGGATGATAGCGGGGTGAACAGGCAGTGGCTCGGGTGGTTGTTGTCCTTGATGATCTTTATGGCCTTCCTGTGACATCGGGTGGTGTAGGTGTCCTGGAGGGCAGGTAGTTTGCCCCCAGTGATGCGTTCTGCAGACCTCACTACCCTCTGGAGAGCCTTACGGTTGTGGGCGGAGCAGTTGCCGTACCAGGCGATGATACAGCCCG